>NC_137124.1:34098727-34403727 GCF_949319135.1 Squalius cephalus
CAGCTCGAGCCCACAGCCCGGTCGCGATGTCAAACTACCCGCAGGAAGGCAACATAGCCCACTCGTCAGGTGAGCGCTAAGAACCCCAAGAATGTGAACTGCTCTGGTGGAGGGCCAGGTGGAGAATCTTTTGCTTAATTTTATTTTTGTTCTGCTGGGTCACATATTTAGCAGCCCGGACATGATGGATGTGGACTTACCGCCTCCTCATGTTCGGACGCAACTCACACAAAGCCCCGCACAGGTCAGTGTGGCACATTCAGAGGACGCACAGCTTCCTTAACCGTCACAGGACGGTTCCAGTTGGGGCCTACGGCCCAAGGTAAATGTTCCAGTACACCCACATTCACAGGATCATGGCTCCCCGACTCCAATGCTTCGCTGTCCCACTGCAGGTACTTCAAAAATGATTGTTCCTCTAGTGCCGCTTGTCCTGAGTTTGGAGGCCTGGTTAGCACTTCCCAACCCAGCGCGCTGGCTCATTAGGACAGTCAGACTCGGCTACGCAATTCAGTTCGCCACACACCCACCCAGGTTCAGAGGCGTTCGCTTTACCGTGGTGGAAGGGAAAGACACCCCTGTCCTGCGTGTGGAAATTGCAGTCCTATTGGTGAAGGATGCAATAGAGCCAGTCCCTCCAGAAGTAAGGGTTTCTACAGCCCTTACTTCATTCTACCAAAGAAATGCAGTGGGTTACGACCAACTTTATTTAGACCTGCAACTTTTGAATCAGGCCCTGCACAAGCACCTGTTCAAGATGTTAACGCAGAAATGCATTCTGACATGTGTTCCCCAACATGATTAGTTCTTCAGGTCAAATGGATAAAGAGCAAGCTCTCCCCAATGCAGAGCATCTCTTTTCTCAGGATGGAGTTGGACTCGGTCACTATGACAGTGCATCTCATGAACGAGCACGCTCAGTCGATGCTGAACTCCCTGAAGATGTTCAGGGGACAAACAGTAGTTCTCCTGGACAGGACCTCAACTGCAGTGGCACATCAACTGCCTCGATACAGGCATGGCCCAGCGGCATACATTGCATGGTTGTCACAATGATTTGTCCTCGCTTATTCACCCCTTGAACAGACCTACGGGCAGAGGTTCCCCTTGAACACTTGTCCAGGGGGGTGGTCACAAAAGACGCATCCAAAACTGGATGGAGTGCAATGTGCGGGCACGTAGCATCGGGCTCCTGGACAGGACCTCGACTGCAGTAGCACATCAGCTGCCTCGAGACGGCCAACACGGTGGCAGTAGCGTATATAAACAGCCAAGAAGTGACCTTTTCCCATGGTATGTACTGTTCTCTCTGTCCCCGCGTGGTACAAATGACTACATGGCTTACGTGGGACGTTGGGTAGGTTATGATGTTGTGAGTGCACTTGTTATCTGGTATACGGGGCTTGCCAACATCTGTAACACGTTCAGCTGTTGTGGTGTTTTCACCGGGGGACCCCTAGTGTCAGTCATTGGTGTAAAGGATAAGGTTGAAAGATGAATAGCGCCTATTTATTCATGAAAATCAAATGTGATTTAGCCATATTTATCAAGAAGAAAATGGATGAGAAAGCCAGTTATACAGATTTTGTTTTATATTGTTCCAGAAAACGACTAAATATCAGCATTAGGAGGTTGACTGTAGAGATCAAACAGAACTGCACCCTGGCTTATTTCATCCCTTTTCATTCCCTTCAGTCACATTTCTCTCTAAAACTGGATGTTCCCTATTTTTATGTAGCTAATACAGATTATCTCTTGTCTCACATGACTTGATGGATGATGATTACTAACTTATGTTCATAATGACCCTCATACTTCAGAACTACACGTAGTATGTACTTTTACTACACTGTACACTAAAAGACTCTATAGAGATGCTGAGAGTGATAAATCCTTAAACAGTCACAACAAGTAAAGTGGCTTATAACTCAATGGTCATGGTAAATTCCCTCGTCAATAAACCTCCTGCTGTGGCTTTGTAACCTAGCCCAGGATTTGGTACTATACAAAGTCCAACAAAAGTGAGATAACAATGTTCTTTTTGGTGAGGCTAACAAGACAACTTATTGCTTACAACTGGGTGTAGTTGACAGGAATGGGACCATGGGACTATTTAGTACATCAACTCTGTGTCCCAAGTCTAACAGCAATTATTTTTCCTGTTTTGGTTGGAGGGATGAGACAGCAGGGTAACCACTGTAATGCAGTTCAAGGAAACATCAGGGCAGCTGTTCTCCAGAGCATGACTATTGGCTTCTCCTCAGCTTAAATAAAAGCTTGCAACATAACAGGCCCAAGGATTTTCCCATGGATGCAAGCCCACTGTTTACCATAACTGTTTTAGGAAGTCCAGCTGTTGAGCCTCTATGCTGATTTAGACTATGTTTACAATCAGGTTAAAGGCCCTGTTGCCTGGTTTTATTGATTTCATTGCATTCAAAACCTCAGGGGTATGCAGAGCCCTTTCGTGAACTGGATAAAAAAAAAAAAAAAAAAATCAGCAATGTTGCAGTTATACTGATAGTGATACAACATTAAAATAGATTTCTGTCATGACTACTCTCTGAGAGATTGGCTTAGTAATGGATATGGCAATGTTAATGTATTTGGTCTTGGCAGAATAGATCTGCTACGCAGCTGCTGCAGAGCAAATACAGAGACTTGCTACTGCCAATACATTCACAGACATGCTGCTGCTGCACATATAACATACATGAAATAACCCACATAGCAGATCTATACAGGTGGAGCTGGGGAAGGTGGATGGTTTCTGAAAGGCAATGCAGACTGCTAACAGCAACACAATGCCAAGTATTTGAATGTTGAGTAAGCAAACTCATTGGTTGCTGATGCCACAGCGACCAAGCAGCTGCGCTATGTAGATAATGATGTGATCGCCAACAAATTGAATTAAGGACCTTCAGCCTGTGCCATATAGAGTTTCATGACTGAACTTTGTTGTATATGTAAGGTGTCTGAAAGTATGGGGATTGCATGCATTAAGTATTTCATTAAAAAAATGGAAAAAATAAGCCAGTTCACAGAGAATAAAACACTCTCACATAGAACTAAAATGTTTGTATGTCATTAGTTTTTCAGCCAAGTTCACATTGTTCTCAAATAACTAGTCGAATGAGCACATTACTCTTACCATCTGCTGTCTTCAAACTAAAAATAACATGATTAAAGGTGTTTTTCTACATAGTGCCTGACAGTGAAATACCTCCACTGTCCTAAATGAGTCCAAGAGCAACTAGCAGGAGATTTCCTTTCTGATGTTTCTAGTAATCTTCCCAGTTAATGATCTTTTCATTTTGCTGTACTAAACAGAAGTAATGTTAGTCACCCCTTGACCTTTTAAATATCATCCACCAAATCCTTGTCAGCTTTTCATTTTCTCCACAATACAGATTGTTGTGTTCACACAGCCTGATCTCACGGCAATTTGTATGAATTCTACGAGGTGGCTAATTCATACGATTTCATACGACCTCACTCGTACGAATTTTTGCTAAATCATACATATTTTATGAATTGCCCAATTCGTATGAATTCATACAAATGACCTACCCCTGACCCCGCCCCTAAACCTACCCGTCACGAGTGAGGTCGTACGAATTCGTACAAATTAGCCACCTTTTTATCACTCGTATGAATTCGTACGAATTGGTCGTGAGATAGTGTTGGTTCACACTAATGGAGAAGATCCCAGAAACCAGACTTTTGCCTCAAACTGTGTATGAGTATCCATTTTTAGGGAATGGAAACAAGCTTAGGGTCTCCATTTGACTTTTAACTTCTTTAAGAAGCTGAAAAAAGAGAGGTGTTGCAACGGTCAAGGGGTCAGATCATACAGAAAGCATTTTTGCATTCCACTATGATGATTTCCCATTGTTTTTCTATGTAAACCTACAGATGGACACGTCTGATCGTTGCGCTTGCATCTAGCATCTTGTTTTATGTAGACAACACATGACTTTTTAATTATGGTAAATGGGTTCATGCTAATTGCATGCAAATGCTTCCAAACATGTTTGTTGTGTTTTGTGAAGTGGTCTTGAAAAGGAAAGACACATGGCAAAAAGCTGCGGAATCTCACACATTTCAGGATTTGTTTGTGGTCTCAGTGACACTGCTACACTAGTAACTATAATCTCTTACCTACTTGCCTGTATGGGAGAAATAATTGTGAAGATTTATTGTATAAGAGGTATATATCAGGTCAAAATAATATAAGGAAATAATAAATCCAAAAAGTCTTGCCTGTTTGATGATGGGCGCCATTGAAAACGCCTTAATTGTATCATTATTTGTTCTCTTTTACTGCTGATTCAACTATTCATAAATATCTCCCTCTTATTATAGCTGTTTTACTTCCTGTCTGCCCCTCTCTGGCTTCCTGTGATGTGTCAGGACTGCTGTACTTCCAGTCATCATCCTGACCTTTCTGACTGGAGACCTGTTAGACAGGTCGGGCAGGCAAGGGTCCCGCGTGGGCATGGCACTGGCTCAGGGCACCATCCTGTTTCTTTGTAGCCCATTGTTTTTACACTCATCTGCAGGGTGAGGTCTCACTGACTGCACGCGAGCCATCTGCGCATCCTGCCTTCACTGCACGAATTGAAGGAAAACAAATTTGGTTTGCTGCATCTCACAGCACCATGTTTTTAAGGCCTAAGGGGTGATGAAACGGTCTTTATGCTTACCTATTACAGACTAATTTCAGACCAAAGCCACCCAGATAGTGGTCATAATGAGCCTTAAATGTAAAATATAAGCGCATTCCAACGAAGAAAGAAAGTCATACAGGTTTGAAACAAGACAAGTAAATGATGAGTGAATTTTTATTTTTGATTAAACAATCTGTGTATCCCATGATAAAACTACATAATAATGATAAAGGGTACAGTACAATTACATTTTTGCTTGTTAATTAAATAAAGTGTTTGGAATAGTCAGGGTTAAGACTTTACTCTTCCATGCATGTGCATCTACATGGGGCAGAGATGATCCATAAATCTTATTCAGAAAAAAAAAAAAAAAAAAAACCCACAAATAATAATCAACAAAATTGTCCTAGGATGATGTGGTCAAGAAAAGCTGTCCAGTATTTGGTAACTATGTAACCTCACAGAGGTAAACAGAGAGCGTAGCCTCATTTGAACCCCAAGCAACCCCTTCATCCATCTGACATGCACAGACTTGGCACATTTGTTATATGGGCCACATGGAGGGAAACTCCTTGGGAAGTGTGATGAGAGCAAGAGACCTTTTCAAGGCGGGCTATTATTCTTTGATAACCAGGCTTTTGCATTTGGTCTCCCTAGTGCTTTTCATTAAGAAAGGAATCACCTTGGCTTTGCCAGGATTTAATCAGAAACAGCCCGCTGCAGCAGCTAATTGAAACAGGCTGGACCTCCACGCTCTATACAGTACACAATAAGTGACAAATTTGACCACAAGCTGCAGTGTATATATATAAAAAAATCATTGCAATACAAGTCTCCCTGCTTGTCAAAACCATGGCATATAAAAACATGTTTTTGGCAACTCACTGGGATGACTGGGAAGTTTATGCCACTGATGATCTGACTTTCAGTTACTTCATTAAAGGGGAATGACATATTTTAAATGTGTTGACGCTAAGTGTTGCTGTGATGAGAGTTTTTTTTTTCCAACTGACTCCTTATGTAAACTTAACTGCTTTATGCGACATTGTGATATGTTTTGCAGCCTGAAGTAGAACAGCATGTAGTTCTGCTGTACAATTTGACAAAATGAAGAAAGTCTGAAATTATTTGTATTATATCAGAATATGTTACGTGCTTGAGGGGCGTGTTCAAGAATGTGGGCAGTGTTTTATGTATGTTCCTCTGAAGTAAAGATATGGCTGCCAACTCAAGCAGTTCTCCTGTGAGTCATTTAACTCACTGCATGAACCTTGAATATAACATTATTATTAAAATGCCAGTGTAGTACAGAACATTTTACTAGGTACAGTATAATGGCAAACCACTCAGAGTGAAGATGTTAGTTTAATGCAGAAATATCATAATGTAGCTCATAAATTCAGCCTGTAAAAAAAAAAGAAAAAACGTTTCTCATCCAGACTCTGGGACAATGCAACACAGTGCTTCCCTTGACCAAAGAAAATGGAGTGCACTGCAGTGACATACATAACCATATCAGCAGAAAACAAACTCAAAGTCTGGCTCTATCCTGGACAACCTGTGCCAACCACCATTACAACACATAAACAGCTATTCGCATAGTACTTTGCACAAAATATTTCATTTTTGAATCATTTGTGCAAAATGATTAATCTAGAGCCCACTGTATTCAAAATCCATCTGTTTCGGTGAGTCAGCACACTGGAGTGAGTACAGACTTAAAAATAACAAAAAGGAAAAATGATGAAAATCATTGGTTAACTTCTGAGGAATATGAAATGGGAAAGCTACATGCTAGATTGTTGTGGAGTTGTGTGTTTAAAGTTTGCTGAACACTTGAATCAGTTTCACCAAAATATTGATTCATTTATTTAGGCTACCCCACTTCAAGATATATTGTATTTTCAGTAGTTCAAACTGGCTAGAACTGGTTGTGAATGTCTTGACACAAATCAGCAAAAACCAAAACAGGTCTGAAATATGATGTATCAAATGCTTTTTAGGGTTTTATAAATCACTATTTAAGTGTATTTTGAGTCTCTGTAATACTTTTTTCCATATATTGTATTATCCAAAGTAAATGTTTCAATGTAAGTAATAAATGTCTTGTTACGTTGAAACATTAAATGTAGCAAAAAAAAAATGAAGGACAAAAAGGCCATATTGGAATGGCAAGTGGTAGATATTTAATCATGTACATTGTCGTAATTTTTTTTAAATCAACAGTTGTCCCACTTTTTCTTTCAGTATTTGATTTAGATATTCAGTTTCCCATGCCCATTGTACTACGGGTGCCTACTAAAAAGTAATTTCCATCCTCAAATAATTTGGAAAGGTTTGAATGCTTGTCAAAAGTAATAATTGCAGAGTCAAATAACCTTTTATTTATTCATATGGCAAGTGTTGTCATATCAGAGTTGGCAATGGTGTACGACTGTCATTCAGCCTGAGTGTTATTTCTGGTCTGTGGCTTGTGGCTGCAAGACTGTAAAACTAAATCAAAAACATATGATGAGAGAGTGACAAAATAACCACATTTTCAGAGTCAAACTTAGTGCAGTGAGGTCTATGTAAAAGACTTCTAGCTATGGCACCCAAAGCCATGCGTGCACAGTAAGGTAAAACGTCTATTCAGAGTCATTAATTGAGCCCGGCTGCCAACAGACTGGAATTTATGTATCTGAATGTCAGATTTTTGCAGTCATGCAAGTGGGACTTTTAACTGTAGAGCTATCAGTAGTACTTAGATCGCTTGAGCCTATTAACTTTTTTTTTTTTTACATTTTATTTTTTCCCCAAGGTCCACTTATATTGTAAACAGCTGTAATTTTGTTTTTTCATGACCATTTCCACCCTCTCTATGACCCTTAAACAGAATGTTTTTAAGGCTGTGTCTTTAATAATCACCCCCTTCACATGTGAAATGAGCAACAGCGTTTTTCAGCTCTCACACAGCTTGCGGGTTTGTTGACGAGTCAAATGCAGTTTTTTTTTCACCTTCCAAATCCACCAATAACAGCCTAGTTCTTCTAAAGGTTTAGCATCTATTCTGCATGTAAGGTGTGAAGTTTTGGCTGGTTAGCATAGTCCAGCTATGCCTTGCTGGTAGGTGTCATAACTACATCAAGAATCAAAAAAATATATTTTTTTGTAATATACTTAAAATAATCTGTGTATTCTCATATTTTAGACAAAAATGATCACTCAATTAAATATATTTATAATTTTTTTGGAATGTCTCCATCTCCAACAACGTGTAAGATACAGCTGTCAAATGAACGGTAATATAGGGGATTGCAAACCAAATCCATTTAAAATAGCCAAAAAAATAACTGCACTGGGAATTGGTACATTATTTGCGAACTTCATTGGAGGGCCTTTGAGATCAAGGGTGAGCACATTGAGAGTTTCTCACAGTCTTTCCCATATGTTCTCTCTGAAGCAGCTAAAGCTGATTGTTTAGGGCAATCTAATCAGCCTCGATCATTTCCGCCTTGAGAGTAACATGGATGCCTCAGCGAGCAAAATCAAACACATACGTCAGAGGAGGCCATTTTGATAGCTAATCCCATCCCAGAGGAAAGCTCATTAAAATGATGTGTACATGCTCTTCCCCTCTCTTTTTTACAGGATTGAACCATGCTCTCTTTCACACCAACAGGAATAATCTTTTTTTTAAGTTTCAGTTTTGGACTTTTTTTGTATTCAGATAGGACAGTCAGAAGTGGGAGAGATAGGGCACAGAATCAGAAAAGTGCAACTGATGATTTTGAATATAAATAATCCTATGAAACGTCTAGGTTACGACTTTAACCTGAGAACAAGGAATGAGACACTGTGTCGAAATGACGGTATTGGGGAACGCCTCAAAAGGCCTGGACACCACAACCCAACTTAGAGGGGGGTTCCTTTAAGGGAGTACAGCCCAGGCCCATTAGGTCCTGGCCTGCTACTTTCAGGGGGACCAGTGGCTGGCATGCTTTATCAGCTGAAGCTAACAACCTGTGTTTTTTTTTTTTTTACTCAACCAGAGACAAATAGCTCCTTCACATGGCTATGGGAAGTGGAGGCCTCAGCAGGATGACTCTAGAAGAGGAGGCCTGCAACACTCACACCACAGTGGTCTCTAGTACTTTTTCTCACAATGTGGAAAAACAGCTCAGCTCAGATATGCACAGTGCAGAGCTCAGAGAGCGAAGGGTCTAAGAACAGCTCACTAATGAGAAGAGACCTCTTCTCTAGCTCTACCTACAATTCTGTTTGCATGGAGGCCTCAGCAGGATGACTCACAAAGAGGAGGAGGCCTGTCACATGTTTGAAGACAGCTAGACTCAAATATTACAGAGCTCAGGGAGCGAGGGGGCCTAAAAAAACCCTCTCAGTGAGAGGTAGAGAGACCAGTTTTCTAGCTCTACCTGGCAAAGCTGTTTGCATGGAGACCTCAGCAGAATGACTCTTTAAGGCACACTATGCAAGATTTCTACCTTAATATAACAGCTTTGAAATCATTTCGATGGTAAACGAACTCGGGGGGTGGGTATGTCGCTGGCAAAACCAGCAATGCAAGTTTGAGAGGTGGCGTCCCAACAAATCTTGCGAGAATCACGACTTGCTTTACGGCACGACGTCACATACTGTACATCAACAACATATGAAGTAGCCTCTATGGAAGACACTAGCACGCATTTCAGACATGAATCATGACAGTCGACAAAGAAAACACGGTCGGAAGAGTCAAGGAAAAGAAAACGAGAAAGTGAGACACAAGAGCCCCACTCGGTCAGGAGTGCTTTTTAATGAGAGCTAAAAAGCAGCAAAGGATGCAACAGTGATGCTGACCTGGCATTCTTGTTGATGGACTAGAAAGTAAATCTCTTATTTGTAAACTTGCTTGCATTCTATGTTGTATGTTGTTGCACTTGCTTGTTGTATGTCATTTTCTACGAAGTTGCTCATTCATCTATTGTTGATAATAAGTCCACTAATTTCCACATATGTCTAGCTAGCTATCAATTAGCAGAGCTGTTAGCTCAGAGCTGTTAGACTTGATAACAAACACTCGTTTCTTTTACATGTTTTTGCATTATGTTTTATTGCCCAGCTTGCCTCACAAGCAAGTTTACTAGCTGAACTCAGGTGCTGTGATGTGTATTTATCACATAGTCCTTTGTCTGGTTCAGGTTTCGTATGGCATGTGTACTGTGCTTATGCAAACTTTAGCAGGCATATTTGTATGAAATTGTGAAACATTACCTCATCAGTAGACAACTTCAGAGGCTATCTGTGCCTGTTCGATGTCCGACGCTTCCATCCTACTGAACAGGTACCGGTATACAGGGGTGAGGGGATCAGGTCGTGAGTGCAGAGATGGCTCTGCGTGAGTGGTATTTACGACAGTAACGTTAAATGCAAGTACTCCACAGCGACTCTAGGGGTCGCTGTTTGACAAAAACGGAGAGCTGCATAGTGTGCCTTTAAGGAAGAGGAGGCCTACCATATTGTTATAATATATATATATATATATATATATATATATATATATATATATACAGCGGGGGAAATAAGTATTGAACACGTCATCATTTTTCTCAGTAAATATATTTCCAAAGGTGCTATTGACATGAAATGTTCACCAGATGTTGGTAACAACCCAAGTAAGCCATACATACAAAGAAACAAACAAAAATAAGTTCAGAAATTAAGTTATGTGTAATAATGTGAAATGACACAGGGAAAAAGTATTGAACACATGAAGAAAGGGAGGCGCAAAAAGGCATGGAAACCCAAGACAACTGCTGAAAACTTACAGTAATTAAAAAGCAATCCAGCCCCCTGTCAGTGGAAATTAATAACAGCTGGTTCAGTCCCAAATGATGGCCTACAAAAAGGTCTCATTGCCAAGGTGTCACACAAGACACATCTCATGATGGGTAAAAGCAAAGAGCTGTCTCAAGACCTTCGCAACCTAATTGTTGCAAAACATAATGATGGCATTGGTTATAGGCGCCATTCTAAGCTTCTGAATGGTCCAGTGAGCACTTTAGGGGCCATAATACGGAAGTGGAAAGACAATAATTTCACCATAAATTTGCCTCGACCAGTGCTCCTCGCAAGATTTCTGATAGAGGAGTGAAAAGAATAATCAGAAGAGTTGTCCAAGAGCCAACACCAAGTTGTATGGTGTTTTTAGGGTAATGTGCACTGCCATTTCTCCTCCAAATATGGTGTGTATTATGGCATCCAAACAGTTCAATTTTGCTCTCATGTGACCACACTATATTTTCCCAGTATTTCACTGGCTTTTCCAAATGTTGTGCAGCAAACATTAAATGAGCTTCAACATGCTTTTTTTTCAGTAATGGAGTCTTGTGTGGTGAGCGTGCATACAGGCCATGGCAGTGGAGTGCATTACTTACTGTTTTCTTTGAGACAACAATACCTGCTATCTGCAGGTCTTTTTGAAGCTCTCCACAAGTGATCCTTGGCTCTTGGACAACTCTTCTGATTATTATTTTCACTCCTCTATCAGAAATCTTGCGAGGAGCACTGGTCAAGGCAAATTTATGGTGAAATTATTGTCTTTCCACTTCCGTATTATGGCCCCAAAAGTGCTCACTGGACCATTCAGAAGCTTAGAATGGCGCCTATAACCAATGCCATCATTATGTTTTGCAACAATTAGGTTGCGAAGGTCTTGAGACAGCTCTTTGCTTTTACCCATCATGAGATGTGTCTTGTGTGACACCTTGGCAATGAGACCTTTTTGTAGGCCATTATTTGGGACTGAACCAGCTGTTATTAATTTCCACTGACAGGGGGCTGGACTGCTTTTTAATTACTGTAAGTTTTCAGCAGTTGTCTTGGGTTTCCATGCCTTTTTTCGCCTCCCTTTCTTCATGTGTTCAATACTTTTTCCCTGTGTAATTTCACATTATTACACATAACTTAATTTCTGAACTTATTTTTGTTTGTTTCTTTGTATGTATGGCTTACTTGGGTTGTTACTAGGGTTGGGTATTGGTTGGGTTTTATCCGATACCAGTACCTACTCGGTATTTTTCAAACGGTTCCGGTGCTTAAACGGTTCTTGAAACGGTACTTAAGAAAACTAAACTGCACACACTTTATCAAAAAAATAATACCTCTGTGTGTGTGTGTGTGTGTGTGTGTGTGTGTGTGTGTGATTTTCTGAAAAAGATTTTCTGATTTCTGATTAAATGAAAAATTGTGCCGTTTAAAAGGCTGCTGATTTAGCCGAAAACACTTGAGTTAAGATCAAAATTTTGTCTTCTCATATTATGACTTTTACAAAACAGAAATATCTGACACTGAGCAGAAATATTTAACACACACAGTATAGCCTCATATAAATATACTTGATATTGATATACTTCATACTTGATATGCAAGATTTGCAGTTGGCAAGAGGAACACTGGCAGCTGAACTTGAACTTTAGTCAAGCGTGTCAGAGGTTTTGGGTTCTAATCCGCATTTGTAGTTTTTTTTTTTTCAAAACCGATTATGCTCATCAGTGGTTGTATATCAAGCAGGGACACTTTGTGTCCATTATATTTTGTGATTTCACCAGAACGAATAGATATGAGGCGCCGTCTAGGGCTTAAATCAAACTTCATTCACGCACATATGAAACCCTTGCATACACATATACTAAGTAATCACACATACATGTATACTGCTGAATGCTCAAACTAATACATATGAAATGCACAACGTCACATCTAAAGTCGCTCACGCACACACGCAAACTCTACACACACGAGACGCGCGGAACTCTCCGCGCACATACTCATCTGAGACGCGAGCACACACACACAAACTCTCCGCGCACATACTCATCTGAGACGCGAGCACGCACACACAAACTCTCCGCGCACATAATCATATAGACGGCGCCTCATAAATAGATCAATCTCCGCAATGTATTGAAGCGCGCGTCCGAGTGAAGACAGTGCGGTGTGCGCGAGCCACAAGAGAAAACACTGTATCCGCGCCGCTGATCGCAGCGGCAACGAGCACTTTGATCACTTGATTTAAAAAACACATTTCAGCTTATTTAACAAACGAACTAAATGAATGCTCTGCTGGTTTACTGGAGATGTTTTATTATTGGATCATTCGTGCCGCGAGATGTTTTATAGGGGGCGGTAAAAAACGTCAGGCACCGAAATCAGGCACCGAAAGTTTCGTTCTTATTCGGTCTCGTTACTACCGTTTACGTCGGAACTGGTTCCCTATTGGAACCGGGTTTCAGTACCCAACCCTAGTTGTTACCAACATCTGGTGAAAATTTCATGTCAATAGCACCATATTTACTGAGAAAAATGATGACGTGTTCAATACTTATTTCCCCCGCTGTGTGTGTATATATATATATATATATTAAAAAGGCTAAGCTTAGATATATCCAGCACAGAGCTCAAGGAGCAAAGGGTCTAAGAACAGCTCATTATTATGAGAAGAGACCTCTTTTCTAGCTCTAGCTGCAAAGGCTGTTTGCATGGAGGCCTCATAAGATGACTCTTTTAAGGAAGAGGAGGCATTCCATACTGTAAAAACCTACTAAGCTCAGATATGCGCAGCACAGAGCTCAAGAAGCAAAGGGCCTAAACACAACTCTCTGATACAAAGAGAGAGACCTCTTCCTATGCAAAGAAAATCTATTTGCATGGAACTCTGGAGGATGGAGGCCTCAGCATGATGTCTCTTTAAGGAAGAGGAGGCCTGCCATACTCACATCAATGTGATCTCTAGTGCTTTTTCTCACAGTGTGAGGAAAACAGCTTAGCTCAGATATGCACAGTGCAGAGCTCAGGGAGCGAGGGGCCTAAAGAACAGCTCTCTGTATTGAGAGGGCCCTTCCTTTAACTCTACCTGCAAAGCTGTTTGCTTGGAGGTCTCAGCAGGATTACTCTTTTAAGGAAGAGGAAGCCTTCCATACTCACACAAGAGAGTTTCTAGCATTTGGAAAAAGGCTAAGCTTAGATGTGTCCAACACAGAGCTCAGGGAGGGAAGGGTCTAAGAACAGCTCACTACAATGAGAAAGAGACCTCTTTTCTAGCTCTACCTGCAAAGCTGTTTGCATGGAGGGCTCAGCAAGATGACTTTTGAAGAAGAGGAGGCCTGTCACATGTTTGAGGACAGCTTAGGCTCAAATATCACAGATCTCAGGGAGCGAGGGGGCTTAAAAAAAACCTCTCAGTGAGAGAGAGAGACCACTTCACTAGCTCTACCTGAAAAGCTGTTTGCATGGAGGCCTCAGCAGGATAACTCTTAAGGAAGAGGATGCCTTCCATACTCACACCAGTGAGTTTATAGTGTTCCCTTTTACCATGTAAAAAACAGCTAAGCTCAGATATGCCCAACACAGAGCTCAAGAAGCAAAGGGCCTAAAACACAACTCTCTGATATAAAGAGAGAGGCCTCTTCCCGATGCAACGACACATCTATTTGCATGGAACTCTGGAGGATGGAGGCCTCACCATGATGACTCTCAGATGTGAGGAAGCCTACAACATACATATAGCTTAGCAATGTGGCTGCAGGCGATGTACTCAGCGTAATGACCCTAAAATAAAGGGGAGTATTAAAGTCTGTATCTGGGGTAGCCTGGTCAATTGAGGGAGGCTATACACTGAAAGCTAGTCACCATAACACGTCCTGCCTGCTGGGAGTATAGAGGCCCAAACTCTGCTTACCTGGCGGCTAGCCGTGAAACGGAGCACTCTGTAGAAATACCCTCTAAACCGAGGGGAGTACTATCTACATTTCTAGGAAACAACATCATGGAGGCTCCTGCAGGGCCTCACCACACAATGCTGAACTCAGAGCTCTAGGGAGCTTCTAACACAAAGCTGTTAGGAGGTTATACACGCACTCAACTTGAGGTGCTTACTGTACAGGTGGTACAATGACTACCAAAAGCGCATAAAGCTCTGAAGGGAGGTTCATGAACCAGACTGCTTACATAAATCAGTAGTGATTTTTAGTTTAGCCCAGGGTGACACACTCAGTGACCAGCCACCCTCTTCAGGGGGGCTGCTGGCGTCTACTTGTTATAGGGGCTCCAGGGAGTAGCATACTCTACAAATTGACTCTCTTGAGTGAACCTGACCACAGTCTCTAATCCAGAGACATATAGCGCCTCCACAGGACTATGGGGAGCGGAGGCCTCAGCAGGAAGACTCTAAAAAAGAGGAGGCCTGCCACACTCACACCAATGTGTGAACAGCTAAGTTTATATATATATATATCCCGCTCAGAAATCGAGGGGTCTAGAACAGCTCATTGTTTTCAAGAGAGAGGCCTCTTCTCTACTCTATGTGCAAAAAGACAAAGCTGTTTGCATGGAGCTCTAAAGGACGGAAGTCTCAGCATGATGACTCTCGAATGAGAGGAGGCCTACAACACCACTATGGGACTGTTAAACTTATAGTCACTCTGTCAAAGCTCTAGAGAGCGGAGGCCTCAGAAGAGCCAGCAGAGCACTGGCTGCTGGATCAGAGGATGCATCCTCACTCAGCAGCTCACCCTCGTCAGTCGCCGGAGAGTGTGAGAGATTTACACCTCCCTCAAGCTCGCCGGCGAGCTCCATCTAAGATCCCCACGATCTCAGTCTCCTTTCCGCCTCAGCGCGAGCAGGATCGGAACCACAGGGTGCAGATTACTGTCCCTCTTCCCTCGAGAAGCTGAGTGTAAAGAAGCTGGATCAGAGGATGCATCCTCACTCAGCAGCTCACCCTCGTCAGTCGCCGGAGAGTGTGAGAGATTTACACCTCTCTCAAGCTCGCCGGCGAGCTCCATCTGAGATTCCCACGATCTCAGTCTCCTTTCCGCCTCAGAGCGAGCAGGATCGGAACCGCAGGGTGCAGATTACTGTCCCTCTTCCCTCGAGAAGCTGAGCGTTCTGATAGATAAATGTTCACAGGTTGCACACACAGCCCCCTCAAGGGCTGAGCATGCATGCTCCTCACCTAAACAAAACACGCACAGGTCGTGAGTGTCACCAGGTGTAAGATATCTCTTACATGGGTCGCCACACTTCCTGAAACGCTTGTTGCTTGCCATGATAGAGAAACTCACTTCACAGTACCAGCAAACCAGTCCCTGAAGACGAAAAGAGGATGACATGTTCTCTAGGTGCCCTCTTATACTTCCTGGTCGCACTAGCCGGTGACATCATGGCTGTTGCCAGTAAATACAATTGCCGTGACTATACAGTACTTCAGTCATCAGACACACTGAGGCGTTCCCCAATAGAGTCATTTTGACGCAGTGTGAGTTCCCTTTCGATGGGAACTATAGTATTCACACCATAAGATCTGAGCTTATGCTCACACGAGTAGCTGCTGTTGTGCAAATTAGCACCAAGGTGCTGAAAGCTGCATGGAAATTACATGTTTTTTCTTCCCAACAGTCAAAATTAAAGTAAAAGAAAATAGACTTTACAATTAGTGAATTGTTTGCATATTGTATACATACTTTTGCCCTGTGTAAGACACACAATTTCCTCCCATCAATGCTCTTTTGACTTTATTCTAGACAAATTTACACTCTTACGTGTATCCCCATGCATTTTTTCACCAAGTCTTGAACATTTGCATGTTTCTCTTTGCATCAGATACTGTACATTTTTATTAAACAAAACTGTACATTAGGGTTGACCCAGTTTTAGTCAATAAAACCATTTAATATAACCTGAAATAATTAAGGAATATCACACAATTGTTTGACATGAAAGGGGCCATTTCATTTCAGGTTGCAAACGCTCATGCAAAACATCTCTGACAGTGGTCATTTAAACACATTTAATATGAGTTCAAGGAACTAGCTGCTTAGTGGCTAATCAGAGTGAGAGGGATCTGGACCCAACATGCCTTTAATTGCTCCAAATTGCAGGAGATGTTGTCACATTGTGTGGGGCAGCAACTGAAAGAGTTAACTTAAGAACTGAATGAAATATAAGAGGGATTTGTTACCTCTACTTTTCTCTCATGGGCCACATGGGCTCTTCACTGCCAGCAGCCAGGGGTAAACTCATTGTTTTTCCACATTTCTTTAGTGCAGTGAGAAAGAGTCTGTCACACACTTCTTTTCTGCCCTTCTTCAAATCTGCCCGAAGTAGAGCAAGATGTTAAGTTCATTAAACAGCAAAACCACAACATTCTCAGACATTTAAGAGTCTCCAAATGCAATCTTGAACCATTTTAAAGTGTTGCAGCTCCCAGTGGGCCATATTTAACCTGGCCTCCTATTTTATAATGTACCTATCCAATAAACCTTCATATTATTTTACTTTCTCAGTAGATCGTCTCTCTCGACACTCAAAACAAAATTATAGCAGGGGGAAGGAGATCCCAGAAAGCCTCTTTACATTTCCAGATCTCATTAACCGAAACTGTTCTGTTTACATCGTATTAGTTCATCAAAACACAACTGTTGTATACCCTTACTCTATCAAAAACATTTTCTGTAACCCCTGAACAATAATATTCTTACGCTGCCTTGTTTTTCTTGTCCTCAGTTTTTCCTTCATTATACTGTTTAAACATTCACAACCATTAGTATTCATTAGCAGATTTTGTATTTGCCACCTAGTATGCTTTTTGCCTAAACAGTATGTCATGCCTGCATCACCGACAGAGTTGTAAAACTGTTGGACATTGTCCATCATGTTCTTTTGTTGACCTACGATCTCTCATTCTGCTGGAATGCCTCCCCACCTCATATCACCACCTGGGGATCTAAGCACCGCAAATAAACATTTTCTTCCTTTTATCCTCACTTTCTCCACTTTTTCTGCAGAACCAGAGGACTTGATGATTCCAAATAAGGCATGTGGCCTCACTACAAATTCCATCTCTCAGGACTTGCCTATCGTCAAGTTGTCTGGCTCCGTATATGAGCGTGAGCTCTGACATACGCTGTTGCCCTGCAACAGCACATACTCCTGTCCTTGTTCTCTGTAAACATCTTTCCCCTTTAATGGATCAAATATGTCATCGTCATTTTCCCAGTTTTCCCGGGAAAGGGAGGGGAAAGGGACAGCATTAATGTATCTGTCAGGCCAGCCTGACCTAAACTGGTCACAAAAAATCTGAGGAGATCTGACACAAAACAGCCTGGATGGAGGCCATGAAGGGCTGATATGATGCATCTAGGCGATAGGCAGCTAATCGACCAAGCCATGGTTCTCAGGTTTAAGTGCGGTGAAGCGTCTGGCAGAAACCAATGGAGAAATCTTCTTATCTTGCGCATGTCTGCAAATCTCTTCTTTCACACCGCCCCATTCCTTCTCCATACATAAGACGTGTTTGTCAAACCATTGGTTGCCCAAGTCACTCTTGGCCTGTACTCTGTGACCTACCGTGGCTCTCCTTCACTTCCTTCCCCCTTCTTTCTGCCATCTGAGAATTAGGTCAAGGAGGGGAAGTGCAGGCCTAAGGGTGTATATACATTACAAGGGTAAGTAAAACAGCACCAGAGTCTCTGTGATCACTTTACACTCTCATCGCCTAATCTCATGCAAGGCTCCTCTTTCAGAGTGGGAAAAACAGCTATTATTATTTTTGCTGCCCTGCAATTCCATAGCGGAGGTTGCTCTTGGAAAGGAACTGGGTGATTAGGGACATGGAGGATGGAAGCCCTGCTGGCCGGCTGCTCCTGGGTTGTTGGGATGATGGGTCAACCAGTCCACGCCCTCCCACCTGATCCGAGTGGCTTTACCTCACAACAAGGGTAAGCACAGCTGTACAAGCTGGCTCAGAGCCAGATTGATTCTGGATACTCCGAATTTCTGAATAGTCCACATGTATCTGCACTGCATTCATTTTCATAACAGTTTGGTGAATAAAGTTCACACCCATTTGCATGACAGAGCTAAAAAAAAAAATCAACTGACCTTTCTCCAATAATTCCATTTCTTATTCAACATCATAATACTTTACGATGCATGTTTATGATGTGGTAGGAATTGAAAATGTAAAATATTTGGTTCTTTCCACTAGGACTGTGACAGATTTTTACATACTGTGGCTGGCCACAATCATCTCTGAATACCCCCTATTTCTCAAATTTTTTGAGTAAAAAATGTACAACATGCAATCAGATCAAACCCACTCTGATTTGGTCCCAGACGCAAAGCATGCTAGGTAACCAGCATATTTATAAATTAAGGAGATCTATAATAATAATATACTGGTTCATGTACTCTCATCATTTTCTCACCTTCATGTTCCAAACCTACATAACTTTTTTTTTTTTTTTCTGTAGAATACAAAATATAATGTACTTTTGTCTAATGAAAGTGAAGTTAAATGTAAAAATGGTTAGTTCATTATGCATTAAAGCTGCAGTAGGGAGTTTTTAGAAAACGTTGACTTAGCCTGAAAATTTGAACAAGCACAACTTACAGGTCACTCCCCCTTGCTCTCTGCTGCGCTACATCCCTCCCTCCACAGCTCCTCCCCCACAACGGAGCTTGCCGTGAATGCGCAGGCTAGTAAGCAGGGCCACCGATGACGGCGGATAAACAGTTATGGCACATTCACTGGTAGGGACGAAACATCAACAATATGCTTTACATTGACTATGGCCTGCCCATACTTTGACTACAAACTTGGTCCTCAAATCATTACGTATTTTGCAATACATGTAATTTAACTTTATACGTTGCACTCTTTCTATAAGTTATAAATAGCTAGTAAGATAATATAACTGTTATGATTTGGTTGAAGCAGAGGAGGAAGCAGGATCCAAGTGCAGTAGTCATTTATTAAATTAACTCAAAACTTCTCCTACACAAACTCAGGACTGAGACTCGGGAACAGAACAACCACCATGGTGCAACAATATACAAGAACTGACAAAGACTGAACTAAACACAGGGCTTAAATACACAGACAGACAAGCTAAACAAGATAACAAGGGGGCGTGGCTAAACAGAAACACCTGTGAACATTTAAACAATCAACCAATGACAACATGACAACAGACAGGGGAACACAAGGCAAGATCACATGACTAGAACAGGGATCACATGACAGACAAGAACCAGGAACAATAAACAAAACCCAAACCGTGACAATAACGGTAACTAACGTTACAGTATGTAAGTAATTATTCTAGCGATATGTAATGCTAAATAAGGTTTGCTAGTACATTATTTCAGCAACATGACAAGCCAGTGAATTAGTTTCAATTGTTGCTTTGCACAGTGCATGACATTTTATCTGTATGTTATGTGGCTAGAGTTTTGACACCGAGTCAATGGGCTTGTTTATCGTCATCTGTCTTTTTCCGTTTACCTGTCTTTGTTGTATGAGCAGGTGCCACTCAAGAAATTGGCAGTTTTGGTTGTTTGTCCGCCATTAGCACAGCTGCGGCACACCGGCAATCTCTATTTTGAACGACGGTATGCGCTGTGCAAGAGAGGGGTGTGATCAGCGCGTACACGAGCTTGATTGACACTGCTAAGACATTCCTCCTGGCTCTGATTGGTTGTTTCTGACCGGGAGCGGTGTATTTCTGCAAATGGCAATAGGACCACTGGGAGGATCCAGAGGAGCTTGATTTTTTCACAGATTATCTGTCTCATATTCTACTGTCAGGACATAATGACAGTTTTAACAAATATGTAAAAAATACATTTTTTACAAAAGTTACCTACTGCAGCTTTAACAAATGTTTAACATATTGTAAAGTGTTACAGTGTGAAATTCAATTTGGACTTTTTATTGTAAGAACACAAGAAGCAAAACGGTAGTAAGACATTAAACCGGTCAAATGTTTAAATGATCAAAGGAAAAGAGCAGAAGAACAGCAGGATCTGAAGTGGTCTGAATTAGATAAATCCCACTCTCTACACAAGGATAAAAATGCACATGTTGTTATTATTCCCTCTCTCTGGGATACCTCCCCCCCCCCCTCCCCTCGTGGAAGCCAAACATGGAGGCAGTGCTGTAACCCAGGGCTAATGAAGGGCCTGGCCTCCCCAGACACACACTTCCAAGAAGCAGACCAGCGGGGCTCTTGAAGAGAACCTGTCCTTCTCCTTGGAGGATTTTCTTTAAAAAGAAAAAAAAAAAAAAAAAACAGACCTCATGCTTCCAAGCATGGGGCACTGACTACTAGGAATGGCAAAGCCCACACTCTAAACAGAAACGAGAGACAATTATTATTGGAATAATTTCAGAACCATTACAGATGAACTGAAAAAGAAGTTTGCATAGCCCAAACGTAAACAACGTCTGTTCAATGCCATCATTAGCAAAAAGCAGGGGAATAACACTTATGTTCTCGCATTCATAAATGCCATAATCAAATGGGGCCTGAAACAAGTTCGAAACCTCTGTAAACAAACAAAACCAAATTGACAAAATATGGCTTATGATGCAAAAGCCTTTGAGGTTCAGGTTACCAAAACATTTACGCACATTTGATGACTTTCTTTCTGTTGGCATCAGCAGGCTTCCACCAACATTTCGTGCGATGTGTACAAACTCTGCCCGCAGTTGTTGAGGAACGTTCTAGTGCATGATAGCATGTTTGTATGAACTTTTAATGTCATATTTGGGTTGTATACATTGGTCGGAATGGTCTGAGTCAGTTACTTTGAATCACAGTGATATGTGTGACCTTTAAAGCAGAAGAACAGCACTGTTAGAAACCTACTTGCTTCAAGGGGCTCACTCTGAAGAATATACAGGGCATTAAGCCCAATTTATACTTCTGCGTCGAACTCACGGCGTAGCTTCGTCGTAGGCTGTGTGTAGCACGCGTACCCTTCGGCGTACCCTGACGTGCACCTCTCCAAAAATGTAACAATCAATAAATTTATAACATTTTAACAATAAAAATTTAACGCGTCAATTATACGTGGACCGCAAGCGCTGTGATTGGTCTGCTACAACTGGTCCCTCGGGTTTCACATGCTCCTTCTGCATGAGTAATTGCGCGTCAACACGGACAACAACGCAGAAGTATAAATGAAAACCAACGTGTTGCCTACAGCGTAGAGGCTCTGGCGTAGGTCCGACGCAGAAGTATAAATCAGCCTTTAGTGTCAACAGCTACTGCTTTGCATTAACTCAAGAACTTTCTTGCTAAATGATCAATCTTTTCATTTTCCTTAGTGTTTTCCCAACAAGCCTATTACCCATGGTCTTTCCTATTGCAAGCAATGATGTTTTCTCTTCTTAATGTAAGCACAGAAAGTGGAAAAAGGGCAAATGGTGAAGACTAATGTTGTAGTTGGACTCAATCCAAGCTTCCTCTCCTCTCATTTGGCTCATTAAAGTCAAATACAGCCTCCTTGCAATGCAAGTGTTACAAGTCCTCCAGTCTCCACACTGACCTGTTCATCAGCATGAAGGCCTATATGCTAGATTTACATTCATACATTTGACACACTCAAATTGGATTTAAAAATGTTTGTTTTTTTTGTTCATGTTTTTCTTGGGAGTCGAACCCATGACCTTGAAGTTGCTTGTGTTATGCACTACTGATTAAGCTACAAGAACACTGCGCAGTGATGTTTATCTTAAACTCATGAGCTCAAATTTTTGCATAAGATAAAACGTGATCGCTACCTTCTTTTTTTCAAATTGTTTTTTTTTTTTTTTTACACCATTTCCTTAGATGACCTCTCCTGGCTCTCACATGGGGCAATCAGCCAACATGCTGCTAGAGGCGAGTATCAGCCCATCTTCGACGTTTATTTATATTCCCCTTCAACAACTCATTTGGCTGTAGACACTAATCTGGAAATAAGGGTGCATTTATCATCGTGTGTTGTGTCTGAAGATGTGTACATTCATGTGGTGCAAAGGTTAGAGAACCTGACACACTGTGCAGCTGGCAGCAGTAGACAGACTCAGCCGCAGTAAATTGTAACTATTAAATTGAATCAATATATTCCACCCTGACAAGCAGCGGGAGGAAATGCCACTGGCAATATGGCAGTGACAGTCAAGTATGTCCTCAAAGAGTTGTTCAAACCTATGTTACATAATAGACGTTCCTCGCAGCCAAATGCACAAAGTGCTGCACTTGTCTCTCATTTCCAGTAAAGGTGTGCAAACTGACACCATGAGGTTATATGGCAACAGTAAAGAAAATAATTCCATCCATGCTTTTGCTTTAACACTCAGCACATATATGAAAGCCAAGGACAAAAAACAGAGGGAAATGTCCTTGCTGCCACACACTTTGGGTGGGATCTGCTGTGTCTTCCCCAGCCTTGCAAAATCAAAATCAAGAAGCCACAGACATTTGGCCCCTGTCATGCACATTACATCTCTCACTCTTTTATGATCCCAGCATAAATTCTGCTGAATTGCACAGTCAGTTAGGTCTTTCGCATCAATTCATCTCCCAGAAGTGCTGTGGTCTGTGGTTGCCACTGCCGGACACTTTTTGAACATAATCAAACAGACCCCACCAAATTTTAACCGCTGCTGGATGATATGTTTATGTGTTCAGTTACTATCATATTTACTGTCATATTAAAGTATAAATATTATCATTTAAAATATGGGAACAAATCTGTTCTCCAACATGAATGTTTGACCTTTACTCGTTCTTCATCTTAGTGCACTTAAAGAAAGACTGAAGTCAGTAAACTATGCTGATGGGTTGAAGCAGTGTGTTGACGCAGATTTGTTACAGTTTTTTTAAATTGCTTACACAGAATTTCTGAAACTATGGCTCCATTTCTCAAAACTCTACACACAAAACCACAACACACACACACACACACACACACCAAAGTAGCACAACACCTCAGATCATTTGCAAAATTGAACACTTTCGTCGAAACTATACAACTATAAAACCTTATTTTGTTTTCATAATATAAACACAACCATCATATGGTCTAATTCTGTTTGAATCAGTTAAACACTCCTGTGCTCAACCTAAAACACTTTTAGCATTTACACAGAGAGAGTGTAAAAATATATTCACCAACACCACATGACACCAATTGTGCAGACTAATGAAAATATTTATTTATTTTCATGTACTGAAGTCAGCCAATACTGAACATTTCAACAAAACATTCATAACAAAACATTTTCCAATTTTCTTAGAGTATTACCAAACATACCCTTGTACTGTAAGCTTACAGTAATACTGTTACATGAAAATACAAATCCAGTTCAGTACCGAATAAAAAAACTAAAAAAAAAAACTAAACATCTCTCCGCCTAGCAGGATCTGGCCACAGGGCCTTGTCAACATCACAGGCTATATTTTCATTTGCAAGGCAACGTGGGAAGAATCTTTTGGAGTGACGAATTCAACTCCCTCAGTATTAGTCCGTGGTTTATTACATGGTCCACAATTGTTTCCAAAAACGAAAACGAATTTCGTTACACGGATTTGGTTGTCTTCCCTCTCCCTCTCCCTCTCCCTCTCCCTCTCCCTCTCCCTCTCCCTCTCCCTCTCCCTCGCCCTCTCCCTCTTCCTCTTCCTCTTCCTCCACCTTGTTCTCTCCAGATTCCCCCTCTCATCCGCACTCTCCCTCTTTCTCTGACACCGTCCATTTTTGTTGAAGACAGGTGAACTTACCTGTTGCCTTTTTATAGTGCATAAACCTGATTGGTGTGTCCCAGTGTTAAGCACCAGTGTGTGTGCACTCCTGGTGGCTGTGCTTAACCAATTGGTTCATGGGTGTGTTCATTTGAAAGCCTTTGCTTTGAAATTGCAAGGAAATTACATCATGATACATTTCTGTGTCAAATGTATACAAGTGTGTTTATTGTTTTGGAAATCACTGTGTGTAATGTTTTGCAAAAAGTGTGAAGCTGACCATGTGCTTACAATCGTGCAAATCTAGGCCGGTGTTTTGCTCCGTGAGTATAAGGTTTTGCTAATTGTGGGAAAGTTTTAATTTTAGTGTGTAAGCAATTGAAAAAAAAACTGTAAAACTAGTGTAGTTTGGTAGGGGAAGCAATGAGCATACACCCTACAGCAACAGCTCAGACTAGCGGCAACAGAATCTGATATCTTCCAAATAACGAATGGGCTAAATAACCTTAAAACAATCATGTTTCCAATATCACTAACAGCTTTTAGAGCAGTGGTTCTCAAACTTTTTTGGTCGCGCTCCCCTTTAAACCTTTAAAAAAAATCTGAGCATGTTTCAAATAGCAACCAGATATAGGCCTAAGCATGTTTCCAATAGCTACAAAACAGCCTTAAGGACAAGCATGTTTCAATAACAACAGATAACCTTTAGAGCAAGCATATTTCCAATACACTATAGCTTTAAGAACGCCGTGTTTCAAAGAACTAGATAAACCAAGCATGTACGATACCCAACAGAATCAACGCTGAACTGACTCAACTGAATAGTGACTGTTTACTATCTTTTTAGAGCTGTGCCACAGCAGAAATGATTCTGTTTGCACCACGAATAGTTATTTCCTAACTATCACCGCAAGCTGCTTGAATCTGTGCTGCATAGTGCTAAAAGCACAGCATGTGCAACGCGAGCAGTTGCCAATGACAACAGATAAGTAACGCACATAGCCAATATGATCACATAAGCCCAGCAAGAGCATTTTAATGAAAACGACTAGATAAGCCCCAAGCAACACGGATAGCATTAGCAACAAGCATGTTGCCAATACCCTGATAGCTTTTAGCAATGAGCATTAAAAGGAACTTAGCTTAGCTTCATGAAGACTTTCAGAGATGAATGGAGAGTGAATCACATTGAGTCCTGTGTCAAAAATGCAGCGATGCAGGCAGCAATGCAGACTGAGGTCAATTCCAAATCAGGCAGCTTATGATCAATGCGGTGAATCTTAACCGCAATCAAACCTAGGGGCTCAAATGGGGGTAGAGATAGAGCCCTCAAAACTAGAGCTAGATCCCACGGCGGCACGGAGGGTGGTCGTGAAGGACACAATCTCCTCGCTCCCCTGAGAAATCTGATCACCAGAACATGCTTACCGATCGATTGCCCGTCAACCGGGAAACGAAAAGCAGCAATAGTGGCCACATACACCTTCAGCGTGGATGGCAAACTCCCGCTATCCATTCTGTGCTGTAGAAAGTGCAAAACATCCAACACGGAACAGATCCCCGGGTCAATATCGATGTCCTGGCACCATTTTGTAAAAACTCCCCATTTCAGAGCGTAGAGGCACCTGGCAGAAGGCGCACGCGCCTCCGTGTGTGTGCTCAGCAATCGTGAATGTAGAGTGTCCCGCTCATTTAAGGTCCCCGCAGTGGCCACGCATGAAGGTTCCACAGCTCGGGGCTGGGGTGCCATATCGTGCTGTTTGCCTGACAGCAGGTCCTTCCTGAGGGGGATTTTCCATGGGGGAGCCACCATTAACTCTCTCAGGTCCACGAACCAGGGCTGATTCGGCCAGTTCAGGGCGAAGGGGATCACTGACTCTCTCTCCTCCCTGATTTTGCACAACACCATAGGCAGAATCTTCACCGGAGGGAACATGTAAAGCCTGGCTTCTGGCCAACACGATGTCAGAGCATCTCCCATCAGCGGGAAGTGAGATAGCGAGAAGAATGTCTGACAGTGCGTGTTCTCGCTTGTGGCAAACAGATCCACTTCCACCCTCCCGAATCAATCCCAAATCATTTGGACTGATCCGGGGTGAAGCCTCCACTCTCCTTGAGGAATCCCGTTCCTCGAAAGCATGTCCAATCCACGGTTCAGGAGACCAGGGATGTGCGCCGCTCTTATGGAGAGAAAGTGTCGGTCTGCCCACAACAGGAGACTCGCTGCCTGCTTGAACAGAGCTCTGGAGCATACGCCGCCCTGGCGATTTATGTAAACTGAAAGACTGTGCTCTACTCCCCTCCTCTCCCCCTCCTCCGGGGGACCGGTCACGGCGGCTGTGGCACCTGGGGGTATGGATAGATGAGGCGAGAGAAAAGGAGACGGAAGCATGAGGAGCGACAGAGACGAGAGAGGGGAGAGAGAAAAAAATAAATGAGTCAATGAGATTGTCTCTATGTGCTCTTGAGAGAGGTGGCCTCGCATCGCCATCGAGTCCAAACATACTCCCAGATATGTTATAGTTTGACTTGGTATAAACACGCTGTAACGAGGTTCAATGTTATGGGAAGAAGGAGGCGGGAACCAGCTCACTATGCTCGATGGCACCACGCATTCCCCAGAGCGGCGAGGGCTCTTTGACAGCGCATTCCTCAACGAGGTTCAATGTTATGGGAAGAAGGAGGCTGGAACTGGTGAACATTTAACAAACTCCTTTTTGCTTCCACTCCTCTGTGAGAGATACGAGACCGGTGCGTCGCGCAGGTGTTGCTCATCATTAATCATGCCACCGGCCTCGCGCCGCTCTCTCACGGCCCTCGGCCTCGTCCTGCTCGCCACACACGCTCTTCTGCATATTCATACACAGTCCCAGCGTATCCAGATGGCGAAGCAGTGTTTCCACGTGACTGATTATCACATCTCTTGAGTACGCAATCATGCTCTCTCTCCACGAAATGCAAAAAAATTCTAATTTTGTTTTCTTCCAGCTACGCTCCATTTTTCTGGCTGCTCTCTTAAGGGCCCGAGTGTGCTCGTTGTACCACGGTGTTGGACTATTTTCTTTAATCTTTTTTAAGCGCAATGGAGCAACTGTGTCTAAAGTGCTGGAAAAGTGAGAGTCAATCATTTCTATTGTAACATAGAGTTCTTCTAAGCTATCTGGGATGCTGACGAGATGAAGCTGATCAGGAAGATTATTTATAAAGCAATCTTTAGTGGCAGAAGTGATAGTTCTACCATATTTATAACACAGAGTTGGCTTTGCAACCTTGGCTAAATTAAGTATACATGAGATTAAATAATGATCTGAAAATGTCATCGCTCTGCTGCAGAATTTCAACGGCATCTTTTTCATTATCTACATGGATATTAAAATCACCAACAATTAGGACTTTATCTGCAGCCAGTAGGCTACTAACTCTGATAAAATAATCAGCAAATTCTTTGATAAAATCTGTATGGTGCCCTGGTGGCCTGTCTACAGTAGTCAGCACAAATGTCAAACAGGATTTATCAATTATGCTAGATAACGTTACAGAAAGCACCATCTCTTCAAAATAATTATATTTGAAACTAGACTTCTGAGTAATATTGAAGATATTCATCATGTAATATTATCATGTATATCATGTAATTATGAATTAATAACATCTCTTGTTAGCATAGAGCAAATTGCAGAAGGAATCTTGTATCTTGCAGAAAGCATCTTAAAAATGTTGTGACTGTGCCACCATCTTAATTTCAGTCAGGGAAATACCAAGTTATGTCATTAAACTCTAGATGGCGCAGGCTGATGGGTGCTTAACGCAACACTGTAAAAAAATTATAACAGATGACAACATTTCATCTTTTTATAAGTTATACAATATTCAACTCATTTTTAAAAGTCAGTATAAGTTGAAATGACTTAAATAGCCAAGTTGATTGTACTTAAACATTTAAGGCAGCAACTTTTTTTTACACCTGCCAGCAATCACACCATTCACTACATGTCAAAAGCTGATTGTTTCCTGTTGTATCTGCAGCCAATGAGCTTGCTGCTCAACATTTAAAAAGTTGGTCAGTGTTTGCTATGGCATCTGTTTGCTATAGGAGATGTGATTAGGCGTGCCTCCACTCTTGGGTACGATGGACACAAGTTTTGTGTTCTCTGTCTCGGAGCGGAGCACGCTTGATCAGCTCTCGAGGGAACTCTTGTGTTCATAACCCAACAACTTATGATGCCTCGGGTAGAAGAGAAGCTTGTGGGCTACCTCTCTCCCGCATCGGCTTCATCATTAAAGAGACCGGCCTTGCCCTCAAAGCCATGCAGAATTACATCATCTTTAGTGGGCAAGGCTTATGAGGCAGCAGGTTAGGCTGGTTAGCCATGTAACTCTTCTGTAACCATGGCATGTGTTACAGGCTTACCAAGCTGATCTGCTTAGAGGACTGGACACTGGCGAGGGCCTTACCCCCGATGCGGTTAAAGAGCTCCACAGAGCTACAGACTTGTCTCTCCGCACCAGATTGCCCGTGCTATCGGCCGTTCTATGGCTGCTTTGGTGGCTATGGAGAGGCATCTGTGGCTCAACCTGCTGGGGATAAGGGATAAAGAAAGAACTTTTCTGCTGGACACTGTAATACCATTCGGCTTGCTGCTCATGAGGCCTTTTCAGTGGTGGCTCAAACAAAAAGGGTTTTATCCCTTACTAAAACCCATGCTTATGGTACGGGTCACAGTCCGAGCGCTCCGTGACCTTTATATCTGGAGTCACTGGTTTCTTGCTTTAGGTCCCTCTCTGTGGGCGTATTACTATCGCAATATTATCACAACAGACACCTCCCTCACAGGCTCAAGGTGTATGGGGGGCCCTCGTCTTACATGGCAATGAGCACATCTCACATGGCAACTGCCTGGAAATGAGGGCTGTGTTTCTAGCTCTGAATCACTTTCTCCCTGATCACAGGGGTTACCATGCGTTGGTGCGGATGAACAACACATCAGTAGTAGCCTATATAAATCACCAGGGTGCGTTGCGTTCATGCCCCCTGTTCAGGCTGGCAGATCTTGCTCTGGGCGGATGGCAAACTGCTTTCATTTGGGGCAGTTTACATCCCGGGTCACCTTAATTTGGGAGGCAGGGGCTGAGGCCCGAGGATTTGTGACTCCACACTCAAATAGTGGAGTCCAAATAGCAGAGGTTCAGCCAGGCGGAAGTGGACTTCTCTTAATATTGGTAGCCCCATTCTGTCTGGCCCGAGTATGGTTCTTGGGCCTTGTTTCCTTCCTGGAATGTGGCATCGATAGTCCCTCAAAAGGGAATGTCTCAGGGTTATGTATATAACCCGGTTCCCTGAGAATGGGAACAAGACGCTGCATAGCGTTGCCATTCTTCGAGTACTCCTGCACGGCTTCTTCAAAAAAGAGAATCTGGTGACGCTTTCGCACAGGTGTTATTTATAGATGTGATTACGCACGTCATTGCGGCCAATAGCTTGGTGCGTACTACACGTAACTCTGACACTGGCTGAAACTGAAGGTGTTTCTGTTGTGTCAACACCATGACATGGCATCTCATTTACATTCTCAGGGAACCGGGTTATATAACCCTGAGACGTTTTTCTCAGTTGCTTTGGTAAATTTCTCAAATCATCCTTAACATGTGCAGACCAATAAATGCATTTTTCGCATTGAAGCCTGTAACTTGCTGAAAATCCTAATTCTATGTCAATGAACATTCCAATGCCATCAGAATGACAAGTGGTTGTTTTATTGTTCAAAAACAAGATAGTCAAAATGCCATGTTATCAATATAATATTGTACACTGACAATATTTCCTGATGTAAACTATTAATGATTATATTTATATTATTAAAGGGGTGGTTGATTATGATTTCACTTTTCTATCTTTAGTTAGTGTGTAATGTTGCTGTTTGAGCATAAACAACGTCTGCCAAGTCACGATGCTCAAAGTTCAAAGCAAAGGGAGATATTTTCTTTTAAAGAAATTGGTTTTTAAGGACTACAACAAACAGCTGGTAGGGACTACACAACATTCCTCCCGGGTTAGTGACATCACTAACCCTAAAATGTACATAAACCCCGCCCCCGGGAAAGCGATTTATAGATTATCATGACAGAATATGTTAATCAATGATTAGGAGATAGTTAACTCCACATGAGCAACATAAATTTAAACATAAACAAAAAAAGTTTTTGAAATTTTCAGGACACAAACTCTTGAAGCTCTGCCCCCTGTGCCGGGAGCAGCAGCTCATTTGCATTTAAAAGGACAGACACAAAAACTGTGCATTTTTGCTCACCCTTTTACATGCTATATAAAATTTTACAATTTTAACATGCTATATAAAAATATCAGTGGGGTATTTTGAGCTAAAACTTCACATACACACACTGGGGACAACAGATACTTATTTTACATCTTGTGAAAAGGGCATTATACCACCCCTTTAATGATAAACTAACAATGATTGAAAATGCAAAGGGTCAACAGTGCAACATTACACATTTTATTGTATGTGGGATATTGATTGCAAGAGATTGCATGGGATTCACATTTTACTGGTGGTCCATCAACAAATTACATTACAACGTCAATGCAACTAACACAAGACTATTTTATAGCACTAAAGACAAAATAACTAAATAAATAAAATAAAAAATCAAGAGTCAAGATTCACATGAGAGCAAGTCATCAATTCAGGACATTTGTAAATAAGACATTTGTACATGACCAGTTGCATGAATTCACCGAAGCACTTACAATTTGTTCAAAATAATGAGAAATTACTTTTAAAGTTGTGTACAGTTTTGAGAATTTCAATTGTGATCTAAGATATTTACCAAAGCGACTGAGAAAAATGGTTACCTGAAACACACCTAAGCCTTACTGTGCAGAGCAGAGCCAATTCAAGGATTTCAGTGGTAGTCAGAGGATATTTCTGGTCTTTAGTGCGAGGGTTGTGATGTAGAATCTACTTAAATGACTTTTAAAATAAACTAATTAAAATGACATTTTCCTTTTAGTAGATGAATACCAATAAGAACAGTTTAAGGGGGCTGAGAAACAAGATGAGGTTGAGTTGGAGAGACAGACTTTCAAAAAGGCCTATGCAAACAGCAATCAACCACAGGCACACAAAATACAAAACAATCCAAAAATAGATATATTCTAGTGTAACAAAACAGACAGGACAAGCAGGACACACTAACTCCACTAATGAGGCACCCAGATCGAACAACAAGAAAAGACAGTGTCATTGACTGTGGTAGAGGTCTGTGGTTAATTATTTCCCAAATACTTTTTTGACAATGGCTGAACTATCACCACCATAAATGAGACATTTTCAGCTCAGGGAAACCCATTCTACATATTAAATGTCACAAGCAGTTGAAAGTTTTAATTGCAATTTGACAAGCGTAGCATACAATCACTTTCACCTGGTGGCTCACCTTCTAAAAAAATGCAATTGACCAAGTCCTGGAGTAGTTGCATTTCCTTACCCATTTCCCAAACAAAAACTAACAAACTGAGGGGGAGAAGATGCAAATATACAAAAATAAAATTAACTGCAGGTTGTGACCACCAGATCAGCTGCCCCTTGTGTGTGTGTGTGTGTGTGTGTGTGTGTGTGTGTGTGTGTGTGTGTGTGTGTGTGTGTGTGTTTTATTTAACTAATCTACAAAGCAATATTTGAATAGATTAGGCCAATACAAATGCGGAACACTGTTGTTCACTATCTTTTTTTAAATTTGTTCTAATTTGAATTTTTGTAGACACGTTAGTGAGGCTATTCCAATAGATACTTCATGCAATAATTTTGATAAATACAATTTTGAGAAACAAAGCCTCAAATGAATCTAGCTGATAAAGAGTCTGGGTGGGCAATGGTACTTCTGGAATATAGTGTCTTTATCAAGCCAGATTACTAATTTAACATTTTCACAATTATTGAACAAATTTACAAAAGAGTAGTAGAGTCAACTAACGCTCATTATATTCACATACCACCTGCAGTCCAGTTTAACCAGGCACAATCTCCACTGGCATATTCCTGTAACATGTATATTTAAGTAATTGTTATATTTCATAGTGTCATAGTGTGTGTGTGTGTGTGTGTGTGTGTGTGTGTGGCCTGGTAAACTCTACATTATGGGGACAAAATGTCCCCACAAAGATGGCAATATTTGAAATCCTTGTCCTTGTGGGGACAGTATAGAAAATGCAAAAAAACAAACAAAAAGAGTAATTTGAAAATTCAATCCCCCCTGTACTATATTGAAAACACATTATTAACACATTATTTGATGTTTTACTTTGTGAATTAAATTTTTTTTTTTTTAATTCATTTCAAATCTGATGACTGCAACACGTTCCAAAAAAGTTGGGACAGGGGCAATTTAGGACTAATGGCGATGTGACAAGTTGAAATAAGAAGGTGAAGCCTCCAAAAAAGGCAGAGTCCTTCAAGAGCAAGGATGGGTCGAGGCTCGCCAATCTCACCAACAGATACATCAGCAAATAATCAAACACTTTGAGAGCAACATTCCCCAAAGACAAATCGGTAGGATTTTGGGCATTTCACCTTCTACAGTGCACAATATAATTAAAAGATTCAAGGATGGATATCCTGACATGGGCTCTGGAATAATTTGGTAAATGGTCAGTCAACACCATTAGCCGCTGCATCCACAGATGCAAGTTAAGGCTTTACTATGCAAAGCAGAAGCCATACATCAACACTGTCCAGAAGCGCCGTACACTTCTCTGGGCTCGATCTCATCTGAGATGGACATTAGCACAGTGGAATCGTGTTTTGTGGTCCGATGAGTAAACATTTCAAATAGTTTTTGGACAAAACACCCTTTGTGTGGAAAAGGACCATCCAAGCTGTTATCAGCTACAGGTCCAAAAGCCAGCATCTGTCATGGTATGGGGGTGTGTCAGTTCCCATGGCATGGGTAACTTGCACATCTGTGAGAGCACCATTAACGCAGAAAGATATGTACACATTTTGGAGCAACATATACTGCCATCCAGACGTCGTCTTTTCCAGGGACGACCCTGCATTTTCCAGCAGGACAACGCCAAACCACATTCTGCCCGGATTACAAGCGCATGGTTGCATAAGCAGAGAGTGCAGGTGCTAGTATGGCCTGCCTGCAGTCCTGACCTGTCTCCGATTGAGAATGTGTGGCGCATTATGAAACGAAAAATAAGGCAACAAAGTCACGTACATTTGCGCAGCTGAAGAAATGTATAATGGATGAATGGGGGAAAATTCCGCTTGCTAAACTTAACCAACTGGTGTCTTCAGTGCCCAAACACTTAATAAGTGTTATTAAAAGAAAAAGTGATGTTACACAGTGGTAAACAGTCAACTGTCCCAACTTTTTTGGAGTGTTGCAGTCATCAGATTTGAAATGAGTGTATATTTTCAAAAATAAATTAAATTCACAGTAAAGTAAAACAAAGTAAAGTAAAACATCAAATAATGTGTTAATAAAATAATTTGCCTATGACCAATTCATTTCATATTGTTGCCATTAATATGTGGACACCACTTGTTGCCTTTGGCAACTTTTAGCAAGTGTAGGTAGTGTGTCTATTATAATATACTGTATATATATACATATATATATGTGTGTATGTGTCTGTGTGTGTGTGTAATTATTTATTCCTCCGCCAATCCTCGAGACATAATATCAACAATGTCAGGTGAGTGACCTTAGGGGTTGGCTATATAACATCCAGGTGAACCAACCACTTCCTCTTGCCTTTCTCGCCTCATCTGAGACTGACGCGGTAGAGCGCATTTTTTGATTACAGGAGAGATTAGTTCCAATCCGTCACGTTTTCGTGCAGGTGCTTCTCAGGATTGCAGTGTTTTTTTCCTCATTTAAATATCTCGGTGCGTCGTTGGAACGTACGTCGGTGAGAGTTTCTTTATTTTTTCTGTTTGTTTACAGGTATTTGTTGTTGGTTCTCGGGTCAGCTGTTCGCAGCAGACGAGAGTTTTTCCATCTTATTTACTGCGTGTGCACACGTAGAATGATGGATATATAATTTTCTAATAGACTACGATTTTCAAGGAGTTCTGTTCGCAGACTTATTTTGAAAAATTAGTATGAAGAGTGATTCGTCACAATCTATATATTAATGGTATCTGGTTAATTGTGTTTAAATAATACCAGGCAGGTATTTTTGAGGAATTACAGTTTAAGGAAGTGTTTGATTTGATTAATGAATGGTGATTCGTCACAATCTATATGTTAATGGAATTATTGCTTGTGTTTTTCAGCTAAATGCTGGGTAGTTTATTTTGGAATCTTGCAGTTCAACTCCAAGAATTAGTTAATCTTTTGTTAATTTATTACAATTTTTTTTCTTATCATAAACTGTTATTATATGAGTGACTTGACCTCTGGCTTGTGTCATGAGTCACTCAAAATGTCGGTTTTGCTAAACTGGCATACACCCAAGAGATGGGCACCGCAAATGCCCCTCCTGTTTGGGTATGCAACATTTATTAGACAATATAGAAAATCCCTGTGCAGCTGCAATAGAGCTATCTTTGCAGGAAAGAGTGCAGAGAGCCAAACAGTTAACTGGTGGTAGCAAAGAAATGGGTTAGAAATGTTACTATCACAAGGGGTTCCTCTAGGCAACATCCCAGCGAGGCGGTCTGTGATAACGACAGATGCTTCTCTAATGGGGTGGGGAGCAGTTTGGGAAGGCAGGTCCATCAGGGGACTCTGGAAATCCCCCTGGACTACGGAGCACATCAATGTGCTGGAACTCAGAGCAGTCCATCTCTCCCTGAGGGCTTTTCTCCCATTGTTGCAGAACAAACATGTTTTGGTGAGAACGGACAACATGTCTGCAGTGTACCACATCAATCACCAAGGCGGCACCAGATCAGCGCAATGTCTCCAGGTGACAAAGGAACTACATTCTTGGGCATTTCTGAAGCTCTCATCACTCAGAGCAGTATACATACCGGGAGTAGCAAACAGAGCAGCCGACCTGCTGTCTCGAACTGGACCTCTCCCGGGAGAGTGGCATCTCCAATCCCGAAGTGGTGAGATTCATATGGAGGCATTTCCGTATGGCAAAGGTCAACCTGTTTGCGACTACCGAGACAACTCATTGCGATCTATGGTATTCCCTGAACAGCCAGGGAGGTCCCTTGGGGATAGATGCACTATCTCAAGAATGGCCGGAAGAATTGTTGTACGCTTTTCCTCCCCTACCCTTGATTCACCTGGTGCTCAAAAGGGTAGCTTTGGGCAATCACAAGGTTTTACTTGTGGCCCCGAGGTGGCCAAAGAAACATTGGTTTCCGACTCTTGTACGTTTGGTCCAAGGTTACCCTTGGCAGTTACCGAAGAGAGCCGATCTCCTTTCCCAAGCGGAGGGCCAAATCTGACACCCAAGTCCAGAGATACTACAACTATGGGTATGGCCCTTGCTCAGTCCCTCTCTGAAGACTTAGATGAAGCTGTATTGAGGACAATAAATAGTTCTAAGGCACCGTCTACGTGGAGTAACTACTCTAGCAAGTGGCGAATATTCTCAACATGGTGTCAAGACCGACAACTAAATCCAGCCAAGTGTGACACCAGTTTGGTTCTTCGTTTTCTTCAATCATTGATGGATTCGGGGAAATCAGTTAATACCATAAAAGTCTACATTGCAGCCATCTCACACTTTCATGCGGTAGTGGATGGTGCAAATATTGGCAAACACCCTTTGGTGTCTCAATTTCTCAAGGGTGCAAACCGTTTACGCCCAGGGAGAATTATGAGATCACCTGCTTGGGACCTTTCTATTGTCTTACACTCACTGGCCAAAGCACCTTTTGAACCTTTGGAGCAAGCCGATCTCAAGTTCTTGACATGGAAAACAGTTTTCCTTCTGGCGATATGTTCAGCCAAGAGAGTTGGTGAATTGCACTGTTTATCAGTCAGTGAAGACTGCTTGAGATGGAAGGCGGAAAAAACAGGGGATTTTCTCTGGCCAAATCCATCATTTCTACCCAAGGTCCTTAAGCCTAGTACAATAAATCAGGTAATTGAGCTTGATGCTTTCCATCCAGATCCCCTTTGTTCGGGTGCAGGGCTGGATCATTTTTATCTATGTCCTATCAGAGCATTGCACACATACATTGAATATACTCATCAATTACGACAGTCACACACACAACTATTCATATGCTTTGACAAGAAGTGTGCAGGCAAACCTGTGTCTAAGCAACGATTGTCTCATTGGATAGTGGATACAATTTCACAAGCTTATGTCAACCAAAATCTACCTATCCCTGGTGATCTGGTTGCTCACTCTACCAGGAGCATGGCTACTTCCTGGGCGGCACTCAAGGGGGTAGCACTCTCAGACATCTGTGCTGCAGCCTCTTGGAGCAGCTCATGCACGTTTCATGCAAGATTTTATAGGATTAATGTGGCAAATCCGAATTCTTTGGGGGCTGCGGTTTTATTTGTCGCTAAATAGACAGGGGAGGGAAAAGATACTAGTCCCTCGTGACCCTGGTGGTATAAGTCATCCAAGGTAAGACCGTGGTGACGGTCTGAGTGAGGTCGAAATAGATCGTGAGTTATGACTATAACTATGGATCTATGAGACCGAACGATGACTGTCACCATCTCTTGTCACTTGGGACGAACTGGGGTGTTCCAGGCAAGAGGAAGTGGTTGGTTCACCTGGATGCTATATAGCCAACCCCTACGGTCAGTCACCTGACATTGTTGATATCTCGAGGATAGGTGGAGGAATGGCGTCATTCAAGATAAGGCCTTGGTGATGGTCATCGTTCGGTCTCATAGATCCATAGTTATAGTCATAACTTACATTACTACAGGCATTTCCTCTGGCAAGGTATGATACTGATAACTATTACTATGGATGAAGATATCCATTATGTGCATTCCCAGTATGCAGGTCATTTGTAATAAAAAAAATAATGTACACTTGAGAGTTTTTAGTTACTGTTTTGTAACTTTTTTTTTTATATAAAGCCAGCAGTCAGTCTCTAAACAAATGATCCACCCGGATCTAAACGTTATGCAGGTGATGCCGTCTGTGTCATGGTTCACCCCAACAGCGAGAATCCATGTCACATAATGTTTATGTATTATTTGTTTATGTAGTTACCTTTCCTGTTTCATAAAAGTGTTTGAGCAGCACAAAGGGGGGGGGGGGTTGAGAGATGAAAGCTGAGGTGCACAGATAGTCTAGTCATGGCAATATAGTCAGGCAATATATACAATAAATAAAAGGTATCTTTTCCATGTTAACCAGAGTTTTTGTCCTAACCAGCCGTAATGGCGACACGCGACAATTCTTTTTTAGAAACGGTTTCTATTTTTCTGCGACGTTGCGGCTGGAACAACAAACACAAAGTGTGGCAATGATAATCTCAGGTACTGTTTGTGTGCTTTATTTAATGTTAAAAGCGTGTAATGTGACTTTGAATATCATTTAGTGCTCCCAGCTTTGTAGCTGTAAAAGCAACAATGGATAATTCACCTCAGATCTTGAAATTAAACAAATGGAAACAAGAAAGTTCAAACTGTGAACAAACAAGACAAAGATTGTTTTAGTAAGTCAGTAGCCTATGTATTTTAAATAATGTTTAAATGGTGCAATATTTGTGAATTTTACTACTTATCCATTTTCTTGTGAGTGCCGTCAAGATTACTCTCTGGTGCTGTGCACTTGACGCGAGACTCCACCGAAATGCTGTTCTGATTGGCTGTGGGTTTTGATTGATTTTGACGCATCTCGCGTTGCGTCTAGTGTTTACAGACAAATTATGTGTCGCTGGAATCTTATCGCATCACATCTGGTTAGGACACGGTGTTAAGTTAAAATTTCGATCTAATGAAGAGCTTCATTAACGTTAATAGCCACTAGGTGGCGAAATGAGTGGCACTTACGTGCTGGCTCCTCCTCGCTGGAAGCATAGCTCCTCCTTGCTGGATCGCTCAAACGAGGAGGCGCTCGGCGTAAGCTCCACCCATTTGCTCTGCAGTGAGCACCATATGCTTCTGCCTGGCCGAACACCCTTCATATAAGCTCCACAATCTTGGGGTGAAGTCTCCATTCCCCTAGCCTAAGCCCCTGCCTCAACAGGATGTCTGCCCCCTTATCCTTTTTTGTAAAGATGAAGTACCTGCTAGAACCTAGATAACCTCATGCTTCTTTACTGGTCTCTTGTTTTACCAAAAGCAAATACTGTGAAGTGATTACTGATATTTGGATGAGAGAAAGAGATGCCTGATTACACATCTAGACAAATGGCACCCAAGAGTAATGTGAAATCACTAGTAATTTCTCAGTCAAATTAAGGCCAGCACTTAATCAGATGCTTGTCTGCTGATTTCAAAGAGGATCAGTGCTATTTTTCCAGCTTATATGACAATGTTCCAAAGAATAATAGGAAGATCCACTGACAAATATACAACCACATCTCATTCCGGCAGACCATTTCCCAAGCTTTCCTTCCCATCTCAAATGTGTTCTGTATGAAAAATGGGAAAGTCATGAGGTTGTTTTTATGCAAAGCAAATTATGTACCACATATTTGGGCATATTATTGTTGGACAAAAAATTTTTCCCCCTCATGTGTCCTGTGATAGATTATGGGAGGAAAGACACCAGGTGACTATGAATCAAACAATGACTAAATAATAAAATTCCATAGTGATAGCAGGATTTCCATTTAGGCCAGCTTTGCTGACAAGACTCTCAGTCTCCTGGGGCATGCAGTGCTGCCTTTTTTCCCTGAACTTGCTGTTGACCTCTACAAGGGCGAGAATTCAGCTGATTATTGAAATGATGCAGGCCTTGAGCATTTTCAAATAAGTACAAGAAACAACAAATGTAAAAAAATAATAACTTTGATTATTTAAATTAAATGACTTTCATTCTGTTCCATCAAAATACAATCAGTAAATACAAGTATCAGTATCCCTCAAGGTTTCACATCAGATGAGAGAGGAAATGATTAAAGGAAAAATGGCTTTTGTTTGCAACCGAGCTAACCTGCATAACTGGAGGCACAACACCTTGATCTGATCAATTGCTTTAACGGTTTTATTATTATTATTATTATTATTATTATTATTATTATTATTATCAATAGTAATAATAATATTGGCTGCTGTCGCATCATCCAGGTGGATGCTGCACATTGGTGGTGATTAAGGAGATTCCCCCTTCCAAAGCACTTGAGTACCCAGAAAAGTGCTATTATTATTATAATAAATGTTATTCTCCAAGAGCACAAGTCATATAACTTTACCTGGATCATAATAGTAAAACTGTTTATTTGTTTGTTTGTTTGCTGGCAGGAGCCTACACTTTTTGTATTAAGTTTGCATGTTCTCCCTGTGTTCCTGTGGGTTTCCTAGGTGCTCTGGTTTCCCCCACATCCCAAAAATGAAATTCAGTTTAAGGGCTGTGACACCAATATCAGGCCGTCGTGAGCGTCTGTCAGGCTAGTTTTTTGCGGTGTGATCCACAGTCTAGGGTCATTGGTGAAAGAGATCGCTCTGATTGGCTCTTCAATTTAGAGAAGTCAGTGCATGAGAATAAATGCGAAAGTGATGAAACCGAGCAAAGAAGTTCTAATTGTATGTCATCTTACCTGAGCGTTCCAATACACAAATATTTTCAAAACAACATGAGCTGAATGGGATGAAGAAAGTGATCAGCATGATTGATATGCAAAATGGAAAGCAAGCGCTGCTTTGTCTACGGTTTGTATATCTGCAGTGTGGTGAAGTGAGTGACTCGTTGCCACGTCATCCTCATTACGTATATGACCAATGGGGTACCGTCCTTAGCGTATATAGACTCGTTGTTTATGCCTCCTGGGATGCGTCATTGTCGAAAGCCCACCCCTTTTCTTCATGCCAAGAGACCGCAGAGTGTGACACTAGGCCATCGAGGCTGTGCGTGTTTTTGGGGTGACATCCACATTTAGTGTGGCGTGCCTTTGGGGCTTCCATCAGAAGGGCACCTCCTAATAGCCGCGTCAGAGTACAAGCTGTTGTTGATTGACTCGCTAAAGGACCCATTGTATGACTTCTGTGTGCCTGTGATTACGTGTGTGTGCGCCGATATTAAATCAGGGAGTTCTCTCTGCTCACGTTAAAACAAGGTTGAGCAGCCACCTTAACAACTTGCTGTCAGCAACTCTCGCTCTTTGAACCACGTCTGCTGGTTTGGGAAATCAGAACTTTCTAATTACTACTGTGATTCCATCTCTTCTGCTGCTCAGGCGATCTGTTTTAGGTTCGAGTGGGCCTAAAAGGTTATTGTTTTTGGTTTCATGATTTGGTTTCTGTTTATGTGTCTTTGTATGGATTTGGTTGGTCCTGTCACCAGTCCTTAGCGGCATGATCGTCATTGTTTTATGACTGTGATTTAGTGCATGGATTGATCGCCGCCAAATGGTCCCGGTCATCTGTGTAGTTTTATGACCGATTGTGTGACTTTTGTGATGTGACCACGTTGTCTTGAATGTGTATTTTCTTTGGTATAAATTGTTGTTGTTTTTTTGTCTTGGTTCCAGTTGATGATCATTTAGCTTATAAATTGATTCTGTCTTTATTGTTTGGCTAATTTTTTTTTTTTTTTTTTGTATTTATTTCTTTTTCTGTATTCCGCAGGAGCTGAGTGTCCCTGGAAGCAGGCTGGTGGATGTAGCTGCACAGGCTTCACCTTAATTGGGGGTTATTAGTGTTGTGTTATTTTTGATCACTATTTGTAGTGGAGTGTGATTTTCAAATTGTTTTCTTTGCCGTATGCAGCTATAGCTAGCCTGCCTTTCGGGGGCCTCAGCCCCTGCAGTGATCTACATTCCTTATCTTTTTTTGTTGTTTTTTTGTTTACGGATCAAGACAATTTATTGTGAGTTATTATTTGTTTAATTGTTTTCTTTAATAAAAATTGCTTGTTTAAACGTGAACTCACGCCTCCTGCCTCTCCTGAGCAAACGGACTTGTGTCCCGTTTATTGGATTATTTCCCCGGTAACTCGGGGTGGCGTAGTCACTATTAGACAAGCCACGTTTTGCTACACTAGGCTACATTCACACTGTCAGTCCAAATCCAATTATTTGTGTACCCAATTTGAATCTGATTTAAATGACTGACTGTCCACACTGTGTATCATATCTGATTTGTGTGTCCATGCAACTCTTTCGTTTTCCGGAATATCTGCATACGCCACAAAAAAAACCCCACAATACGCATTATTCAAAGGGAGCCTGCAGCTCACAGCTTCGGATATGTGAGCCACACCGGCCAAAAGGTGAAAACGATTCCATCCTCCCGACTAGGAGGGCCCATCCAGCATACGACGGGAGCCTGCAGCTCACAGCATCGGATGGGCGAACCCCGCCGGTAGACAAGCAGGGGTTCGAGCAATTCCGACTGCCCACCCGGGAGGACTTCCACAGCATTTGACAGGAGCCTGCAGTTTGCAGCATCGGATGGACAAGCCCTGCCAGTCAGTTAAATGGAGGTGCGAGTTTTCCTAATATGAAAGGTTGGTATGGTATGAAAGGTTGGTGTGATTGTTTTTTGGAGGTGTGATTGTTTTTTGGATTGCTCCTTGCTAGGCTCGATTGCTCCTGTCTGCCCTGCTGCTGCTGCTGCTGCTGCTGCGTTGCATTGGTTTGCGTCTGAAGCTTGTATCTTTCTGTTTTAATCATTATTTACTATCATTCCTTGTTATTTATAATGCTAAATATAACTTAATCAACATCACTCATTAACCTGACATTGCTAGCTTCAATCTAAATCGTTATTGCTAGCACAACACGCTAGTAATCCGCTAGCCTGTTAGCATGCCATCCGTGCGCTATTTACAGTATTTATATATTTATTCTCTAGCGCGCTCGCGCCTTCCATGCTTTTTTTCTCTCGCGCCTTTTATGAGTTCATCAAAAAACTGTGGTGAGTATTAGTCAACAAACACGGTGAGTCATGTCATCTTCTCCTCTTATTGTCACCTGCACCTCATGTAACATGTATAGCATAGCCTTCTCTGCCAGCACAGGTTTTACATGTGATAAATGCAGGGAGTAGTCAGGCTGGCGGAGAAGATTTCAGAACTAGAGACACGCATCCAAACTTTAATCAAGGTTAATTGTAAGAGTGCAAGGGCTTTAGATACTGCTTTGGATGCGACTAGCTTAGTGAACTCTGTACATTGTTCGGTTCCAGCTACAGAGCCCGTGCAGCAGGGCAATTGGGTGACGGTGAGATGCTGTAGTCGCGGGACAAAACACCGCTCTTCTGTTTTGATTACAACATCAAACAGGTTCTCATCCACTGAGAATTCTGTTGATTGTGCCCTAGTTATTGGTGATTCTATTACACGGAACGTGAAAATAGAGACACCAGCCACCATAGTCACATGTTTGCCGGGAGCCAGAGCGCCTGACATCAAAGCAAATTTAAAAGTGCTGGCTAATGCTAATCGTAAATTCTCTAAGATTATATTCACGTCGGCACTAATGATGTTAGACTCCGCCAGTCGGAGATCACAAAAATTAACATTAAAGAGGTGTGTGAACTTGCAAGTACGATGTCAGGCACTGTAATTTGCTCTGGCCTCCTTCCTGTTCGCAGGAGTGATGAGATAGTTAGTAGATTGTCCTCACTCAATGGCTGGCTGTCGAGGTGGTGTCAAAATAATATAGAATTCATAGACAATTGGAAAAGTTTTTGGGGCAGACCTGACCTGTTGAAAAGAGATGGTATTCATCCCTCCTGGGATGGTGCTGCTCTTCTCTTTAGTAATATGGCACATAGTCTTAGAGCTCAAACATGACAATCTGGGCCTCAGGTCAGGAAACAGACAGACTGGCTAAACCAACCGTCTGCCAGCTGTCTCACGTCACCAAGGTCAGATAAATCCCATCACATAGAGCCTCTTGCACCTAGATATCATCATATAGAGACTGTGTCTGTTCCCCGAATTAGGACATACAAAAAACTCCTAAACCCATTCAAGGGTACAATTTAATTGATGTTCAACAAATAAAAAACAGATATAATACGGATGAACAAATGATAAAGCTTGGGTTGCTGAATATTCAATCCCAAAAGCACTCATTGTTAATGACATGATTACAGATTATAACCTAGATGTGCTGTGTTTGACAGAAACCTGGCTAAAACCAGACAATTATATTACTTTAAATGAGACCACCCCGCAAGATTACTGTTATAAACATGAACCTCATCTGAAAGGCAAAGGGGGAGGTGTTGCTGTAATTTAGTAATATCTTCAGAATTACTGAGATGTAGGGGTGTGGCGGTTTCAGAATTGGTGATGACGGTTATGACGTGAGTCAAATGTGACGGTTAATAACATAAACGTCGGTGGGGGGGTGGGGGTTGGTTTGCGGCATTCGTCTGTTATAGGACAACTTAGTTTGAATAAAATAAATATTTGTGTAGTGTTCAATGTTGTTATCGATAGAGATATGCGGATGGGTTATTATTTCATCCGCATCACAAAACTCATCATCCGCACCAACGTTTTTTGACCAAATTTCATAGCCGCACCCGCCCGCCGTCTATGGACGATGCAATGCTCTGCTGATGCGAGCCGCAAGAAAGCCCTTGTCTGTTCTAGAATGAATTCAGCACAGATATGTAATGCTAATGTATGAGGCATAGGCCTACGCTGAGTTTCATTCATTTACGATGAGATGCGCTCTAGTTCACAATGCAATGCAAGTGAACGCGGCGCATCGGAGCCTCCATGTCACGGTTATTATATTGTCTCCTATATTTTTATTTATTAAATACATGCAATTGGTTGATGAAACATTTATTAAAATTAAGATACAATTTGTACAAAACGAAATTCGTTTTAAAGAAAGACTTTCTACAAAGCAAAACTTAATGAAGTGGTAAAAATCATGTCTGACGATTTACAAAACAAAACTTCATTAAGTGGTAAAAACCATGTCTCCCGATTGCAAATGTTCATTGCTAATGTTTATTATTGCAAATGTTTTTCATTTGTTTAATAAATCTCATAATGATGGCACATCACTATATCATAGTCATAGCTTTTATTTCTATCTCGAATGATTGGCGGTCGGTCAGGGGGTGCTTGGCAAAGAATCAAATACATTTGGAAACGACGTAGACCATTAATAACACAGACTATTAACAATTGTTTTTAATTAGTATTTAATCATTCTCTATGATAAAAAATGTTTGTAAAACATGTAATAACACGGTTTTGGCGGTTATAGAGTTCTAATGACGGTGTTCAACTATAACCGTCGGTCTCACGGTTATATACTAACCGTCACACCCCTACTGAGATGTCTTGTTTTAAATATAATTCTTTTGAAGTGTTGTTGCTAAATGTAACACTATCTAGTTTAAATGATAAATCACGTTTAACATTTGTGCTGGCTACTGTATACAGGCCACCAGGGCACCATAAAGACTTTATCAAAGAATTTGCTGATTTTCTATCAGAGTTAGTACTGGCTGCAGATAAAATTGTCCTAATTGTTGATGATTTTAATATACATGTAGATAACGAAAAAGATGCATTGGGATTGGCATTTAAAGACATTCTGAACTCTACTGGAGTTAGACAACACGTGTCAGGACCTACTCATTCTCGTAATCATACTCTAGATCTAATATTACCACATGGAATCAATGTTGATGCCGTTGAAATTCTGCAGCAGAGCAATGACATCTCAGATCATTATATAGTCTCGTGTAAACTTAATTTAGCCAAGGCTGCAAAGTTGACTCCGTGTTACAAATATGTTAGACCTATCACTTCTGCCACTAAAGATTGCTTTATTAATGATCTTCCTGGTCAGTTTCATCATCTCAGCATCCCAGATAGCTTAGAAGAACTCGATATTGTAACAGAAACTTTTAACTATCTCTTTTCCAGCACTTTAGACACAGTTGCTCCTTTAAGCCTAAATAAGATTAAAGAAAATAGTCCAACGCCGTGGTACAACGAGCACACTCAGGCCCTTAAGAGAGCAGCCAGAAAAATGGAGCGCAACTGGAAGAAAACAAAACTAGAGGTATTTCGCATTTCGTGGAAAGAGAGAACGATTGCATACAGAGAGGCCTTTAATGACTTTATAAACTTCTTTACTAACAAGATTGATAATATCAGGGAGAAAATTATAACTATGCAACCGTCTACTACAGTATAGCATCAGGCAGTGCATTGTAGTCTCCTTGAAGAAAATTTTTATTCATTCATTGCTATAGGAGAGGAAGAATTTACTAAACTCATTAAATCATCTAAATTGACAACATGTATGTTAGACCCTATACCGACTAAGCTACTGAAAGAGATGCTTTCAGAGGTCACAGATCCTCATCTTAATATCATTAATTCATCTTTGTCATTAGGGTATGTACTGAAAACTTTTAAGCTGGCTATGATTAAACCGCTTGTAAAAAAAACGCAACTTGATCCTACAGAATTAGTCAATTACAGGCCGATCTCGAATCTACCTTTTCTGTAAAAAATACTAGAAAAGGCAGTGTTCTCACAACTATGTTCCTTTTTAGAAAGAAATGATATCTGCGAGGATTTTCAATCAGGATTTAGACCGTACCATAGTACTGAGACAGCTCTCATTAGAGTCACAAATGATTTGCTCCTATCATCCGATCGTGGTTGTGTCTCGCTATTAGTGTTACTCGATCTTAGTGCTGCATTTGCCACTATTGACCACAACATTCTTTTAAATAGACTCAAACATTATGTTGGCATTAGTGGAATTGCATTAGCATGGTTTAAATCTTACTTATCTGACCGTTATCAGTTTGTAGCAGTAAATGAAGAGATGTCCTATCGATCACAAGTTCAGTATGGCGTACCACAAGGCTCAGTACTAGGACCGTTGTTGTTCACTCTGTACATGCTACCCTTAGGAGATATCATTAGGAAGCATGGCATTAGTTTTCACTGTTATGCTGATGATACTCAGCTCTATATTTCTTCACGCCCAGATGAAACTTACCAATTCACAAAATTAACGGAATGCATAGCTGATATAAAAAATTGGATGACTAGTAATTTCCTACTACTTAATTCTGAAAAAACAGAGATTCTAATTATTGGACAAAAAACTTCCTCACGTAATAACCTAGAATACTGTATAACACTTGACAGTCCCTCCAGTTTTCCGCGATCGCTGAATACAACGCAAAATCAACAAAATGTCGCATTTTTTTGCGATCCTGCATAATTCCTAATTTAACCGCAAAATAATCACAAAAATGAAAAAGACCTCACACAACATTAAATTATAATCACCCAATTGAAATATCTCTAGTTTAATTAAAGTTTCAATGTATTTTTACGTGGATACAGATCGGGAAAAGGGGAAACTCCTTTTCCTCGATTTACTGAAGCCTATAATGTAAAACGCATTTTGCAGCTGGCTCACTCATTGGCTGTGCTGCGACAACTGCACATCCAATGGCGCGGGCGAATCTGACGTGTGTGCCAATGAGCTAGCATCACGCCATTACACTTCAGAGCCCGCCAAGGGGGCGCGGCCTTAGCCTATATTATTCTTTTACTGTCTATGATATATTTAGTCCCCGAAAAACCTATTTTAGCAGGTTTAATGACTGAAGTGACAACTTGCCAGGTTACTATAGTGCGGCCGGCTACGCAATACTCGTTACCTACTCTCAGGGAACTGAGGTTACGATAGTAACCGAGTAGTTCCCTTTCGAACGGTCACTTCGTATTGCGTAGCTATACGAAGTGGGGACGCCATGCAAAACGCCGCACTATAAGTAACTGGTTGCCTTCTGCAGCTCAGGACCCCTCAACTCAGGATTTACACACAGTTCAACAGTATAAATTACTACACCTGCTGTTAATATTTACATAGGTCAGGTAGAAAAATTGCCCATAGGTTGTTTTAAAAGTTAATTTGATGAGAATTTGATAGACCAAAATAAACAAGCTTTATGCATTTTGTTTGTGATTTGTGTCATGTATGACTATTGTGCATCTGACATAATACTATTATGGTAAATGTGATGTCCTAATTATAAAATATAAAAATCGCAAATTTTTCCACAAATTTCTGGAAATTACCACCACAAAATCTGTCATTTTGATCGCAAAAATCACACAAAAAAATCGTGAAATCCTGGAGGGACTGACTTGATGGCTGCTCTGTTAAGTCTTCATCGTTGGTTAGGAACCTGGGTGTGCTCTTTAATACCAATCTTTCATTTGAAAGTCACTTGTCTAGTATCTGTAAAACCGCAAATTTCCATCTTAAAAATATATCTAAATTACATCATATTCATTGACAAATGCGGAACAATTAGTTCATGCGTTCATGACATCAAGGCTAGATTATTGTAATGCTCTAATGGGTGGTTGCCCTGCACGCTTAATAAACAAATTACAGCTGGTCCAAAACGCAGCAGCTCGAGTTCTTACCAGAACCAGGAAGTATGACCATATTAGCCCTGTTCTGTCAACTCTGCATTGGCTCCCTATTAAACATCGTATACATTTTTAAATATTGCTGATTACTTACAAAGCACTAAATGGTTTAGCTCTGCAGTACTTGAGCGAGCTCTTAACGCATTATAGTCCTTCACGTCTATTGTGATCTCAAAATTCCGGCCAGTTAATAATACCTAGAATACCAAAATCGACTGCTAGCGGTAGATCCTTCTCCTATTTAGCACCAAAACTTTGGAACAGTCTTCCTAACATTGTCCGGGAAGCAGACACACTCTGTCAGTTCAAAGCTAGACTAAAAACACATCTCTTTGACCTAGCATACACATAACACATTATAGACTTCTATAATTCCATATTAGGCTGCATAGATTAGGCCAGCCGGAACCAGGAACACTTCCCATAAATCCTGATGTACTCATTACAGAATGGTGTCTACGCTAATATTAGTCTCTCTGTTTATACCGTATTTTACTGCAGTCCGCCGGATCCAGGCCGTATCCAGATCTGATGAAGGACCTGCGCCTGGACGCGATGACAATGCAGTCCTGAAGTGTCAACTAGTCTCTCCTCTTCTGCCGGATCTAGGCCGTATCCAGATCCGATGAAGGACCTGCACCTGGACGCGACGACAACGCAGTACTGAAGTGTTAACCAGTCTCTCCGTTTACTGAAGTGATGTGGACCCTGGCCGTATCCAGATCAGATGGTGGATCTGCACCTGGACCCAACCATGACGCATCCCTGAAGTGCCAGCCTCATTAGCCCTGTGAAGGCCTCATCGACACGACCAATCTGACTACTGACCTGTAACGCTGCCTGGATCATAATCATACACTGTTCACTCGTTGGCCAGAGGAGAACTGGCCCCCGACTGAGCCTGGGTTCTCCCAAGGTTTTTTTTCTCCATTCTGTCACCTAATGGAGTTTTGGTTCCTTGCCTCTGTTGCCTTGGCTTTTGGCTTGCTTAGTTGGGGACATTTAATACTCAACAATATTATTGATCTGCCTTATTTAGGGTGGATGATGATGCAATTTTCTTCTAGAAACAAACTTTGTTGTATTATTTTCATGTTATCAATGTGAAGCTGCTTTGATACAATCTGTATTGTAAAAAGCGCTGTATAAATAAAGGTGACTTGACTTGACTATGGTATGATGAGGTTGGACCTGATCTAGCTCTTAAAAGCTTTGGATGACCATCGCACTTGAATCTGCTGTTGGGAGAGACCTTTTTGGGCCGCTGTGGTTGCTACCCATATAAGAAATGAGTGGCTGGAGAAATTGATAGTGGGGATGCCAGATTGAATGATAATTAATTTGAGGTGTTTTTGGAACCAAAAGCACATGACGGGGCGGTTGGAGTCACCCACAAAAAGTGGGTCGGATGTGGATTTCGTCTGTGAGTTTCTGAAGTAAAGTTAAGATTGGACAATTGGACGGCTGAATAGGTGACGGGAGATTGAAGAAAAAGATGAAATGGCCTTTTTTGGTTTGATATGTTTTGCTTTGTTGAATTAAATAAGAAATTGTTTCCCCATCTAAAACTGACACATCTGGAATTGTACGATGGATTTTTTTGGGTTAATATTGGAAGTGATGGCGAGTTCAGAGCACCTGAGAAAAGATGAACATTGCATAGAGTGTGCGGTCGGTATTTGTAGAGTTACAGCCTAAGCGAAGAGTGGAGATAAACTTACTAAACATGGAGGTTTACTGGATCAGGTGGAGAAGGCTGAGCTTGCTCTGCTAGCAGAGGCAATCTCATGCTAGGGGGAAGGCATTTGTTGAGAGGGGCGCCCCACTCTCCTCCTCCTCCTTCTGTTCAGCCACACACCGTGGGGCCTGGCAGCGGTGGAATCTGGGGCGCGGCCGGGTATTGCTGAAGGCCTGCTGCTGTGTCCCAACGCTAGTCTTCTAGCGTGTTAATAAAAGATGCGAAGGAGAGGAGATATGAGATGAAAGGGCGGCCTTGCTGGATTGTGAGGTTTAAGTGGCTGAGTTAGCAGTAAGATAGTAGTTCACGTTAAGAACAGTTTGGACTGTCTAGGAAGGTGTACGTGACCAGAAATATCCTATCGGTTTTTCCTTGTGCAGTGAGGCCTGGAAATTAACCGTATCCAAATTAATATTGAGAATTCAATGGACGTGGCTGGACCCATGGTTTTATCCTGGGAGATTGGAATCCCGAGCTCAGCGGAAACAGTGCGGGACTGAGAGATCGATTATTAATGATCAATCCAATTCTACTTATTTTCGCTGTTTTTTCATTGGTTTTCTCATGGTGATAACATGCGCTTACATGATGAGAATAAGCCTAAAATGCTTTATAGCCTGCGTATATTCACCTCTGACACATCAGTTTGATACTGTAACTGTTTTTTGATGTTGGATGATCATCAAACATCAAAGTACTGTCTGATTTAGATGATCATTAAATTATTTTATCTGTTGCTGGTTTGAGTGGCACACACACATTTATTTAGTGAAGGTCAAAAGAGTGGAATGGTAAAATTACATTTATTTGAATGCATGGTGGGAATGATTGCGTGTATTAATTCTTTGTGGCGTCTCTTTACTAATAGTGAAGCTGTGGTTAAATTTAGGGCTGTACTCAACCAAAGAAAATCTTGGTCGACTGAAGTCCTGAAATTTTCGACTAAAAATCGACTAAAATCGACTAAAAATGACGTTAGAAAATAAAACGTTAAATTAATTAGATGCGCACTGTGCGCAGTACTATAGCCTTGTTGTCCGCCTAAATGAATTATAAATAAACATAAACAACTACTAGGCTATTTGCAGTATATTAAATCGTTTTTTACCTAATTATTTTGCACTGAAATGAGTCTGACACTCGAGTCTGTCAGCTCTGACAGCGCTGCATCACGTGCACCTGCGCAATATCATAGCTTATGATTTCCGAAAATAGTACTATGTTGTCAACTAGTGATATCATCACAAGAACTGTTGAGGAATATGCAACATAATTTAGACAATTATTTTTGTCATATGTTATAATAATAAGTTATAACTGTCAGACACTATTATTTCACCGTGCATGTCCTCGCACCGAGCGAGGCTGAACATGAGCTCAGCTTCGCAGCTGAGACACGAATAGACTATTAACTTAAAGCTTTTACTCTTAATAAACACAAAAGGCACGTCCACTTTAATAAAAAAAAGAATATTTATTAAACAAACCAGATCAAGAGCAGAAACGAAATAAAGTGCATAACTGAAATAAAGCATCCTAGGCTCAAAACTAACACAACCAACAGCACAGCGCAATTGCGCATTAGGCTCCAAATAAAAAATAAAAAAGTTAGGTTATCACACTAAAACATTGAAATATGCTAATTCTGATATGTTCATAGCCTACTCAAAACAGACAGGGCAAGCTAACGCAGACAAGTGAGCTTACCACTTTTAGATGATATGTCATGTTTGTCGTCAAACTGTGGAAAACTGCAGGGTTGCCAACTTTTCAGTTTAGCTCGGAGTGAGACTTCTCCGACGGGGGGGGGGGGGGGGGCACTTGTGCTTTTAGGGGGCAAACCTTTAACATTCATCTTAACCTATTTTCAGTATTATTTCAAGTCATTTTTCACCATGTCATGCATGACTGCAATCTCTAGAAAAAGCTAATAAATAATATTTCAATTCAAATGAACGTTTCATTATGTTTAATTGTAGTGTGATATAATGATCAATAATAACACATTTTTAGCATCTAAGCACATCTAGGCACTTTTTTACACCTGGGGTGGGCGATATGGCAATAATATCACAATTTTTGTTTTTTTTTCAGAAAAAATCACGATTTTATCATGATTCTTTTTCATGTTGGTTTTACTATTTTGCATGTGACTGAGCATTACAGCCAAACTAATGTCCCTATTTTAAAAACAAAGCCTTATAACAAAATATAGGTAACAAAATATAAAATAAAAAAGAATGGCAGACATTTAGGTCAAAGTGGCGAAGATAAAATCTTTGTCACTATTTTCTTTGTTATTAAAAATTAAGAACAGAGATACATATTACACATACACAACTTAATATACAAATGAAATAAACAGTGCTTTATTTTTTCAGCTATAGGTGTATTTAACAGTAGAATTGAAGAAAGTAATTAAATGGACAAATATGAAAATAAAACACAACAGACTTAAAGTTCTCAGTCAAGAGCAGTGAATGATTTCCTCTGTGTGTTTTGTTGTTTTATTAACATTAACGGCATAGGTCTCCCCCCAAAAAGTCATAATTTACTCTCTTAAGTTGTTTTAAACCCGAATAAGTTTCTTTCTTCTGTTGAAAATAAACGTTATTTGAAAGAATGTCAGTAACCAAACAGTTGATGTACCCCTGTGACTTCCATAGTATATTTTTTTCCTACTATGTATGTCAATGGGGACCAGCAACTGTTTGGTTTTGGGTGAACTATCTCTTTAAGAACAAGCGGCAGCATGTTTGTTATTAGGGCTACTGTCTCTTTAAGAACTGCACGCGACGCGTCTAATATACACGCATGAGCAGATTTTAATTAATTTTCTCTGTTTGCTTTCACTTTAGACATAACCAACTTTGTTTATGTAAACATTGTCTGTATTTGACAGTATTAGCGCAATATAAGACTCAAAAGATAACTTTTAGTCCAGTAACAGGCTTTTAGTGCATGTGCGCGTCGAGTGTACGCGCTCAGTAAAGCGCATATTTGAACAGCGCATCAGCAGCGAATGACATGTTTAACCGGCAAGGCTTTAAAGCACATGCAAATAATGAACTTTTGTGAACTGCAGTGTCCCGTTCCTCTGCGTTAACATTTGATGTGAATATACGTCGTGCTGCAGTGTAGCCTAGATGAAGGCGCCGCAACTGATAAAATGCGCAGTTGTAAGACTTTCCCTCTCTGCCGTGCGTGCGCGCGCTATCGGTTGGTTTGGACGACAGTCTCTGTCTCGCATGCGTGCTCGCTCTAGGTTCTGGGAGATTTTTAACTAATTTGCGCCATAACTAGTGGTCCATCCAGTAGTTAAGAGCCTGAATTGTTTATAGTAATTCTGAAATTTAGTGCACATGAGTGAAAAAAAAAATACAGCACAGAAGAATGTCTATTTTTGCGTGAGATTTCTTTGTTGAGCGTGAGAGCGTGAGATTGAGGCTGAATGCGTGACTGTCACGCGAGATGCGTGAGAGTTGGCAACCCTGAAACTGTTGCTTGCAAACTTTGCATTCGACCTTTTTCCTGTTATCAATTTTAACAAAATGCTGCCACACTGTCGATTTCTTTGTTGTTGACATGTTAGAAGAGGACTGACTATTAAACGCTCTCACAATTAAATAAATAATATTCAGCATCAAACCTTCTACGCTCGACGCTCTCTCTTGGGTTGAACTAATCCAAAAAAGGTGAAAACAAGGGGGGTGTTTTGAAGACAGACTGTTACAGTGAAACAAGGGTACTCTGAAAACACCCCCATTAGCAGTTAGTGCTTTCCACCTGATGAAATGAGCGCGCCTCAGCGCGGCAAAACTGATGAAATAAACGCGGCAGAAAATCGACCAATCAGAATTTTGGTCGAACCAGAACGTATCGACCAACTAATCGACTAATCGACTAGGACAGTACAGCCCTAGTTAAATTACTTCAACACAGAAATACATATATGCTATAACTTTCAGTTTCTAAGCGATTTTGTTGATAAATCACAGGACAGCATTGGAAAGAAGTTCTTAATGATTCTTTATAAAACGGTTGGTTCCAGTCCTTGATAAAACACGTCTATTGGTGAGTTCAAGTCATCTCGTAAAGATCGTATTTACGAGTTGAACGCACATGAACGCCACCACAATGTCGGAAATATGAGTGGGAAGCTCGGGATTTTCTTTAAGCGCTGATCTTTACAAGTTGGGGGTGTGTCAGTGAGAAACATGTCGGAATAACACAATACTTAAAGGGGTCATATAATGCCATTTTTGTACATTATTTTGTACAAGTTATTATGATTATTTAGGGTCTAAATGAAAAGTTTGTAATGCACTTTAAAAAAAAATTCTCATTAGTATAGTAAGAAAACACTAATTTTACCTGGTCAAAAACAGCTCTGTTTTCAGCACGCCATTTAAGTGCATGTGTCTTTAAATGATAATGAGCTTTGCTCACCCAGCCCCTCTGTTCTGTGCATACACAGTTTGTAATAACACAATAACCATAACGCGTTGTTCATTATAAACTTGGGATTATGAATTATATTGAGAACGTTGTACATAGAAAACATGCCGTAATGTACCCTGAGTGTAAACCTTAGCCACATTCATCATGAAGCGTGCAAGCGATTTGCAAAGATTAATATAAAGGTTAATAAAACGTTACACTCACTTCTTCTTCTGGAGGTGCAGCAGGAACACGAATAGTTGGTGCCAATCCTTTTTTCAGGAGCAGCTTCTTAGCAAAACCAGCTTTATACTGACCCTCCTTTATAAAGCAGTCTGGTGAGAAATGATTCGCGCAAACATGAAAGCATTGATGTTGATCGTGGGGAATATTCCTCAGCCACTGCGTCTTCAGCGGTTCGGATTTAGGAACATCAAAATGACTGCTGTGTTCGTTATTACACCCAAGAACAGAACACCACAATCACTTAGACGCCATTCTGCTCCAGCGTATCAACAATGTCCGCACGGACTATGATGACAGCTCGCTCAGGGCGGGTCTGTGTTGAAACGCTGCTGTCAGTTAACAATCGTGGGAGGGCGTCCGACCATGTGACGTCACACGGTCAGACGGCTCGATTTGAGACGGGGAAAAACATATAAGGAGATTAAAAAAAGACCACTGGATGGATTTTTATCATTATGGTATGTACAGGCACTGCCAACACACATTTCAGTACAATCAACTTGTAAAAGTGCATGTACCATTATATGACCCCTTTAAAGGTATTTAGCAGTATTGTCAGGCTTTTCTATTTACATCAAAGTAAGCTAATTGCCTGCACAGAATATGATGGCATTATAATAGCCTAACATTGTAATATGTAACAATAAAGTTTGGAGTGGCTTCATAAATTAGTTAAAAACATAGAAAAGCAAAGCACACCTGATGCACATTTCTTTGTTCTTCATTTTCTAGAACTAGTTTAAGAACCTTGCTTTATTTACCACCGCCATCTTACACAGTGACTTGAACGCACCTGCCGTCATAAACACGACTTCCCACCTATCTCGTAAGTACGAACTTCCCAGGAGAACTTGAACGCACCATATGACCGCTTCACCAAACGGTTCTATGCATAGACATAATAAATACACAGGTGCCCCATTGGCTGCTTTGGACCGTTGCTGCGATATGTCAACGAGGCCATCATTTTGATCCAGGCAAGACCACTCTATAAACAAATGTAAACAGGGAGCACAATAACGTATATTTCTTAACCGATTTCAATGGTTTATAATCTGCGTGCACTACGAAAAAGGTTCTCAATTATTAAGAATCTCACTAGATAGAGCTTGAAACTTTATTACACTATTAGTTTATTATTAAACTAAATTTGGTTTGCTGGGTTAATAATTGTAGAGACGTCCCTAATTTAGCCTAATGTACATGAAATATTCATATATTTAATTGTGTAAATTGGCTTTTTCTGTCTTAAATATCGTAATATGAGCTTTCTCTCTTGAATCAGATGTTAAAGGATGGATGTCACAGGGCAATTTCAAATGAATGTGAAGATAATTTGCAGCTCAACCTTATTTATCTGAAGCAAGGCTCTTTTCGTTTAGCCTATGTAATTTATTTCTACAGTAAGCTATATATAGTTTGCCTCCTAACCTTTTTTTTGTATTCACCACAACAATAAATGTCTTTGTAGAAATGTTATAATAGAGTGAAATAAATAAAATTGTCTCTTCATTTTAAATGGACAGCATTATATTTAATGTGTCTGGCAACTTGAAAAATGTATTTTATTGGGGTCTAAAAAAATTCAGCTTTAGACTGTCATTGTACATAGTACAATGGGATTCTGTCTGTACATTTAATAATCTATAAGCGTTTCACTGATTTTTACTGTCAGTAGACCATAGCTATGCACATTAACTAAATGCATTTATTTCCATTCAAATGGATGGAAACCTATAGAAAAGGATTGGGCTTAAAATATTCATTATCCTGTGGGTTCCCCTAGTGGGCAACATTAATATCACAACTTGGACCCCTAATTATAAGATAGTCATTATGGATCCAGTTAAAAAAAAATAGTACAACTACAGTACAGTACAGAATAAACTGCATGAAATATAAGCGTAATATAAGGTCAGATGTAATAGTTCAATATACAGTATATGGCTGTATATGGTTTTATTCTATAGCATATTATTATTATTATTATTATTATTATTATTATTATTATAAATAATAGTCTTCATAAGAATCATGTAAACTTTATATTATCTCTTATAAGGTCTCATTTTTCATAGCTAAATAGCGTTATCGCTAGCTATTAATAGTCTGCTATGGTGGCCAACTAGCTGTCAACATAATGTTATAATGATCAAATACAACCAAAAACAACTGTTCAGACTTACCCGTGAAAGGTAATCCCCCGAGATCTGGTTTGGATCGTACAAAGGTTTGTAAAACCTCAAAATAGTCAGGCACCTTTTCTTCAGTTTACTTAGAGTTAAATGGATACTCCACTTTTTTTGGAAATAGGCTCATTTTACAACTCCCCTAGAGTTAAAGAGTTGAGTTTTACCGTTTTCGAATCCATTCAGCCGAGTTTCTGATATTTAGAAGAATATCAGTAACCAGACAGTTTCTGGTCTCATTGACTTCCATAGTAGGAAAAAATATATACTATGGAAGTCAATGAGACCAGAAACTGTCTGGTTACTGATATTCTTCTAAATATCAGAAACTCGGCTGAATGGATTCGAAAACGGTAAAACTCAACTGTTTAACTCTGGGGGAGTTGTAAAATGAGCCTATTTCCAAAAAAAGTGGAGTATCCCTTTAAGTGTTACAGCAAGTTGCCCGGACAAATATGGCGACGCCGTAATGGCCAATGGGGCGTCTATTTATAATATAGGGGTCATAATATTAGGTAGCCTATATGTATGTAAAGTTTTCTCAAGAAAAAAAAAATATCTCACCTAATGTTGTAGCCTAAACATATGGAGAGCCCTGTCAGCTGGTATTATTATTATTAAAGGTTAAAAATAACTATAGGCCTATACTAAATATAGCAATGCGTTTTTTATTATAACAACATTATAGCTACTATTTTAATGATAGCCTATAAGTAAAAATATAATGTAATATGCACATTTAGCAAAATAGCCTACCGGTAGCCTACTCATCTCTATAGCTATTTTTTTCTAGCCAACTACGTGTTATGATCATGGTTTTTCTGAGGTAAATGTGACGTTATGACATTGTTCTCCAGCGGTTTTATTGATTCTTCCACGTTGAAAAACACTGATTGATCGATATTATGTACTGTAGGCTATGAGGCATATATTTCGATAAGTGTGCTGTATCTTTCAACATACCTATTGTTCATTTGTGTTTATTTTCTATTAATTAGTAGTAGCCAACACAGAGTAGATGATCGGTTCACGTCACATTTGCAAGCGCCAAAACGGTATTTATTTTTTGCATTTTGTAAAATCGACAGAATCTGGAGCTGAGGATTTGTTTCATTTCAAAAGTGACCTGTTCTGTCTTGTCTGTCGGTGTCACTGTCAGTGTCCTGTTTGCTTCGCGATTTTTCTCTGCGTGAGAAAATGGATGTGTGGTGTGAGAGCGTGTGAAAAGTGTCAATTGCGTGAGTCTCACGATGAATGCGTGAGTTGGCAGCCCTGCTCTCATACTTTATTGCTTACATGTGCGGCTGTGTGTGCGATCTGACTGCACCTGATGTGCGAGCTACTGTTTACATGTGTGTTTAAGCTACAGGGAAGCAGCGCGTTTAGAGCGGCAAATCACTTGTACAAAAAGAGTTTAAAACATGTATTCCCCCGATCAAAATTGAGTATCCAGATGGCATGAACTGTGTTCGTGATTTAGTGACTGAAAGCGATGCGAAATTCAACCAGGGATAGAAAACGAAAAGGATTTGAGCTGTAGGTCTTGTGGGGTGTGAGCTGGCAGGGACTGAATCTGCAGTGCAGCTGAATTTTGAAGGCCTGCTTTGGCAGCCTGATGCTGCTGGAAGGCCCGTTCTTTCACAGGAAGAGGCCGACATTGCCTGAGGCGCGAGTTTGGTGACCGACGGGCCTTATTGTCCATTTCTCTAAGGCAGGAATGATTGAATGGGCCGGAATGGAGAAAGACGCAGAAGGAGATTGTGGATGTTTTGCCCCCTGTGGTAAGGGTAGGCCTAGGTGTGTGGGGACCTGTTTGTTTGGACCGACGCCCACGAGATAGCGCAGAGGAATTGGACGCGGTTTAGGCGGAGGAGAATTGCTCCGAATTAGGCCAGGGGTGTGGCAAAGATCCCTTGAGGACGAAAGATTCTTCATCAGACGGGAAGAGCTTGATTTCGGACATGTTGGGAATGCAGGGCGGGGCCAAATGCAGAAAAAAACTGTTGAGGAACATACATAGGTGAGTCGGGTATTTACAGGCCTCCTCTCATGCTGATTGGATAGATCATTTGAACGTGCTCCTCCCGAACTTTGAATAAAACATAATATGTTTGCACGAGCTCTGCAATTCGGCATTCTAGTAAAGAGCTGCTTAGTATAAAAATGAGATAAAATGAGACACTGACACTGTTTTTTATGTTTAATATGGTAAAGCTGCTTGATTTTAAGCAATCTATTGTATAAACTGCTATATAAATAAATGTGAAGTACAACACAGACCCTCGACGGACTGAACAGGAGAAATTAACTGGAAAAGATTTCCTTGTGCCTCTGCTCACACCTACCTATTACGTAATCGCCACGGACCAATGGTAGTACAAACTAAGGTGATTTTCCAGTTGTAGCAATGGAAATAAGAGTTATTTCCTTACACACAGGCGCAGAAGGCACGTGCTTTGCAGTCACCTGTAGTCTTTGCGGTGTGTTCAAGCGCAGCTCTTTGGCCCAGATGCAGCAGATGCAAGGCAACAACACAGTCAGCTTTCATCGCCGCTAGTTTCTTTGACGTCGGCTTGGTGTGTCAAGAATTTGTGGAGGAAATTAAATGAAGGTCCTGATATACAAAGTGAAATCAAAGAACGAACTGGTGTGACGTAATTTCAAACAAAATCAGATCAAAACAAAGTTCGTTTGAAGTTTGTTTCAGGAGTTTAAAACAGCGTGTTAATGCAAACTTCCATAAAAAAATAAAAAACCTCGTAAACACCTTCAAACTGCCATTGGTCTGTGACGATTACATAATATGTAGATGTGCTCTGGAGCTCCGCCTTATTTGAGGTGGAAACATTCCATCTTATGTCTTCTGTTCAGTACGTCGATGTCAGATGCGAATAAAAGCAGGAACACACTGGAGAGCCGCTTTAGAGTAGAAACTGAAGTTGTAATTCTAATTTAAAGTGACACTGACATTGTTTTTTTTGTTTTGTTTTTCATGTTTAATACTGTAAAGCTCTTGCTTCTAAGCAATCTATTGTTTTAAGTGCTATATATATATATAAAAAAAAATCTTGACTGGAGTGCCAAATTGCAGAGCTTGTGCAAACATGTCAATATCACTATAATCAGATGCTTTTGTAACTCCTGTCATTTTTATGTGTTTATTTTGTTTATTGCGAGAAGGACATATTTAGAGTACATATTCATCTAAACGCTCTTAGCAGTGTGGGTGGCGTTGGCTTGGGATGTTTGCTAACTGTATGCCACTGCTCAGGTATTTCAAACTTCTTTTTACCCCAAAGTGACGAACAAAAAAGAACTTTGCCGCGTATATATCGGGGCCTTTAGACATCACATAGCAGATGCATCTGGGAGGCTTGAAACCATCAAAGACAACAGGGATCATCAGGGTCATTGTATCTGCTTCAGACAACAAGGTAATAGACAGACGAAGTGCCTCACTGAAATAGTATGCACAGCAGACAAGGATTATCTTAGGACTCACCAACATTGCTTTCCAGCTTTGCTGTTGCCTTTAGGTTTGACTTATCAAAGGCCTGACAAAGTCTTTTTCATTTAGTCTCCCCAACTCCAGACCTCCCAGTTCTGGCCAACAGCCACCATGCCCCCAGCTACCTCTTAACCTGCATCTGCACAGGGTACGTTGGGCCAGAGAAAGCAGATACAGTCACCCTCCCTATAGCCTGGTGTGCATAAGGATTGCAGGGGGTTTGGGGGAGAGGGCCCTTACATCAGTACTATGATATTAGCTGACGGATGGCTTGTGCAGGGGTACTGACTGTGAGTAACAGTACCCCCTCCCCCCCCCCATACACAAGCACATGTGGTGTCAATTACAAAAAAAAATTGTTTTTACCCACTGCCGGATGGAGAGGAAGGCCGTCGTTTTTTGGCAGGACAAGTAGGCAGCAATTCAATTTCGTATCAGCGTTATGGCATTTAGATCACACTATTGTTTACTCACTTATAAACAAACAGTACATTAGAGGCTCTATGACGAATAACAAAAGGATGGTAGTAACCGGAATGATCAAACTTCTCTCTTCTGTATGAATATACAGAAGAGAGAAGTGAATGTGTATGCAGTGTATACTTTGGTTGATTTTCTGATTTTTAGTACGCTTCAATGCGTTTGTACATAATAAACGTACTAAAACATGTATATTTCAGTTTTGTCTGGAGGAAAAAAATAAGGAAATTAATTTGTCTTGAAAGATGGGCTTCATGAAATATATTGACAATTCCTGCCATAAACAAATCAGTTAATCATCTGAAAATAAGTCACTTTCAAACTGTTCGCTTAAATGAATAAATATAAATGTAAATGTAAATCTTAATGTGGCAAGCAGGACTTCCCTTCTTCTTCCCTGAATAACAAAACTTGTTACACTTAAAATAAAAAGCTACCAGCTTAGAGAGGAGCCGGTATGCATTTGAGAAGTGAAGAAAAAGTGTGAAGTGCCGTACCAGCCCACTTCAAGCACTGGTCATTATGACGACTTTTTTCATCAGTTTCAACTTTTAAACCATAGTTATGTTTTTTTATGCATAATTTTTACTTTAATGTCATAATATTTCATGTCATAATTATGACATTTATATCACAGTTAAAATTTACCAAAGCATGATTTTTGTGGTAAAAATGGGCTTCCAGAAACTCAGATATACTGTAGACGGATAGTTTACTGTAAAGCTGGTGTGGGGGTTTCTACAGTAGCATCCTGGTAAGCAGTAGGCTATCTCACATTATGTGAAGGCATAAGTAGCATCATTTCCATAATTTCTAACCTTTTCACTTGCCTTTTCATACTCAATAAAATGTGAAAAAGAAACATTCCCGCCCACTGAGTCACTGCTGTTCACATGTGCAACTAATAGCACCTGTAAACATTGGGGGAAGTCCTTTACGCAGTTGTTAAACGAACCCCATCTTTTTCTTCACGGAGGCCTCGACAGGGGCTCAAGTGTTTGGGAAACACTGCTGTCTTGTTGATACTTAACGTATAACAACAGTGTGTTATTTGCGAGGTTCGGTTACAGAAATCCGATATGGAAACAACCTCATGTTCTCCACTGTGGGTGAGGGAATGAGCCAAGCTCATGGAAAGCACAGTTCTGCTCATGAGCTTTTGTTGGTAATGAACTGTACCTTCAGGGCACAGTTTATTGCACTGACTACCAAATCGCAACAAGCAAATTTTATATGGCAAATTAAGACAAAACCGAGCCTACACATTTCCGGAAAACTCTTTTTGTCTTGCAGCATTGGAGAGAGAACTGTTTTTGGATAAGCTATATTCAGTTTTCTTGTCTCCTAAATATTTGGACATGATCGAAAAATAGCTTAATTGGGGTGGCTAATAGCAAGTAATTTGTTCACTAAGGAAAGTCTGAAATATGTTTGTGAAAGCTGTTCTTTCTTGGTTTATAAATGCTGTTACGTATCTCAAATGGGAAAATATGATCACTGCAAACCATGTCAAATCACAGAAGTCTTAAAGTTACAGCAAATTTGGACCTGAATCTAAACAGACAGCTTTTTTAGAGTGTCAGTCAGGTCAAATTCTGAGGTCACAACTCACAACTGAGTCCAACTTCATAACAAAATATTATATATTGCAAACCACAAATCCACACCACTATAGGCTGAGGCACATCAATCAAAGGTCTGGCTCATGAGGTAGTGTGGCTCCTCTGGTGTTCTGAGTATAAGGTAATGGAAACACCAACCCCCGTGACGCAGACAGAAACGTCCTTGATGTAAGCGAAAGCCAGTTGTTCCTCCGCTTTGAACAACTTTGCAATGAAAAGGCAGCGAGAGACGAGATTGTTATTTTCTCACACCAATGAGTGATTTGGTAATGGACTGACAAGATGTTTGGGACACTGGGATGGTTGAGTGGAGAAGATGCAAGAAATGAAGAGCTGAGCCATTTCTTCCATACAACATTGTGTTATTCAATATGAACATTACTCCCATTTGGAAGCCTGGGAGATGGTGGGGCTCTAATGCTTACTTTCAGACAGCCTTTCTCTGTGAGTGAAAACCCATGACGCAGGTAATAAGACTTTCCCTAACGCAAAACCATGTCCCCTCCCCCCTTCCCTATGTTTTCCATCTGTTTTACAGACTCTATTTCGAACTTGTTTAATTCAAGTCTGAGTGCAGGTTCATCAAGGAAAAAGTTCATGACCATTTCAGATCATCCAGCGCATGGTATATTTCTAGCAGCCTCAGCTTCATCTCCAAATAAAACCAGGTTTGCAATGGATTAAAGCGAACTGAAGAAAACATTTTAAAGGTTATTGAAAGTTCTGTAATCCACTCCTTTATTTATCATTTGCAGGTCATTTGCAACTAAATAGACTTTGAAAACAGATGTAATGTGAAGGTCAGAGCAGTCTTTTATGAAACATATTTCAAACATTTCTTTTATTATAACACAGACGGCCATTGCTTTGCGAAAGGGAGTAGGAACCTTTAAAAAAAAAAAAAAAACACTGAATAGGTTAAATAAACCAAATTCCCTGATTTAAGGGAAAAAGTATGAATCCAATAAATCCAGTGGGTAGTTCCATGGAAACTGTGTAAATAAGTTCCATTTCATTACCACTCTATGGCGACAGAGACTTTCCTGAAGAGCCCATGATTAAAGCCGCCAGCTTTCAGTTCAAAGGGACTTACAAATTGTGTCGTTCTCACCTATGCCAACCACTCCTGATGACACACTGTTTTGTCATGACCTCATATTTTATTGACCAGATCAACAGTCAAATGGCAATGTTTGTGGTATTTCTGCCTGCACCACCTGGCAGTGGGGAAGAGGAAGTCGGGAATTCATTCATCCAGTGCACCTTCCTCAATTAGCTGTGAGCCAGCTCTGGGTCAAGGAAGTGCCCTGAAATCCAGTCTGTCCACCCAGCAAGAATGTAAAAAACAAGGAAAGACATGTGTCTAGTGTGTCAGTAACCTTGCTTTGACTAGCTCTGGTCAATCTTCTGTCTGTCCGTCCGTCCGTCCATCCATCCATCCATCCATCCATCCAATGTTCTCAATTAAAACACAAGCACATTTTAAAAGGCAGCAAGGAGCAATAAGAAATAATAAAAATGCTAATTTGTTCATAAATTGTTGTATTAATATAATAATACTAATCATATGATGTGGTGAATATTTAATCAAGATTAAAGTTTTAAAATTAAAAAGATAACCCTGGGGGTCATTGACCTCTTGTGCTTCTGTACATTTATACATGAATCTGTAGAACACACCCTGATCTGTGCCTAATCAAACACTGCCTCCTCCGCATACACATAAAAAGAGAATTGTTCAAGGTCTCCACCTGCTCTGACATTGACTCTCATGTTGCACAGGAGGTCTTGGATCACACCCATTCATTGAAGACGATGAATCTGTCATGGAGGGAAGGAAAAGGGTCTGCCTAACACCACTGAATCAGGTTGCAGTGCCTCAGGCTTGTAATGTTCCTAAATATAGGCCAATTCTTCGATTTTCAATTTCTCTTCTTTCTAAAATACTGAGCTGACAAAAGTGGCTGCTCTCAAATTCTGCTAGCTATTATAACCATGGCCCATTGTACGCACCCTGAAACACACATCGACACAAACACGCACACACCCTCATACAGACACTAATTTCCACAACAAATGAAAGGGAACATCTTGCAGAGGAACTCTCTCACACATACTGTACACACACATATTCTGTATGTACCAGTATAAAGGATATAGTGTCATGAATGGATTTTCACATCATAGCTTCCAATCAAATGAAAAACGTCATGGTAAACGTGACGTTTGAAGTGCACACAGTAAATAAACAAAAGACATTCATTGAGTTCATTGAAGTCAAACAGGCTATGTGGGATGAAACTAAACCAGACTGTACAAAACATCAGTTTACAGATTAGTTGGGCTGAATCTCTCATTTCAAGACAATCATAGAGGGTCATAAAAGTCTATTATATGCATACTTTCATTGAATTTATGAGCACTATCAGATTTCCACAAACTCTTTGTAGTTCCTAACAGTTGGAATGGTTGTCATTCGATTAAGAAAAGCCATTCATCAAACTCAATTCTTTGAAAAAGTAGGCTAAGTAAATCCTATGACCCAAAGTCCTCTGAGAGACTTTTTTTGTAGAAGCTGAGAAAATATCAGTTCAAAGCTAAAAAGATGAAAAGCAACCAGGACAATTATTATTTGCCACCAAAATAGTGTCTGTTTCAAAGCACAAAGGTATTCAGCATATCCATAAAACGTGTTCACTATATTTAAAGCAATTTACATTTGAACGTCCAAACGATTTCACGTTGTAACACATGAACGACTAGTAACTTTTGACATACTATATAATTTTGACATACAGAGTTCCCATTTTTCTTCTCATTTCAATTACTTTCAGTGGTTCATTTCAGGTGATCTGCTGTTATTTCTCTTTCCCTGAATGGATTTTACAAGTATCTTGGGTAATACAAGGCAATAAGATACTCAGAAACAGGTAAAAGAACAAAAGAAAAGGCGTAGCCCTTGCCCCCCTCACTCCAGTGCCTCGCTTTTCACCAGAGACAGCAAATCCCCTCAGAAAAACAGACTTACGTAACCGCACGGCGCACCTGCAGTGAGCACAGAAGAGAAAATTTGAAAGCAACAGTGTTTGAATGGCTGGACTTAAAAGACGTCCTGAACCAACTGTCATAATATGTAAAGCAATATGGTTATGATTCCAAAAACTTTCATCTGTAATTGTTTAGAACTGACCTCTTCCATCGATTCTGTCATCAGTTTTGGGTTTATGTTAATGACCGTAAAAAAAAGCTCCATATTGTAACTTTGTATGCTTCATTCAATATAAGAGACTGTCTCATCTAGCTATGATAAAAGCCAAGCCAGCATAAACAGAACAGAGGGGATGCACTCATGTAACCCTTTGACCCTTCAGTGTGTCCACATGTTGGGCGTTGAGGTTGTCTGTGGTAATGCCTTTAGCTTGGAATTTCTTGCCACCTAGTGGACAAAAGGGGAACTACTGTAATTTACGCAAATTTGGAGTCTTGATCTAGTGTCATTATTGTTTTGAACCAATTTATAAAAATATGGAATAGTTTAAGGCAATCATGACACTGTAATGAACATTGTGTAGTACAGCTTAATGTGGCTGCAGGCCTTGTGTCCACTTTTTCCATGTAGACTACACAACATGTAGGCTAACTATTAACATTCATTATGAAGAGAGATGTTTGTGTCAGATACTGTTTGTACATTGTACAGATTATGAAACCAAAGACAGATGTATAGGCTTTGGGGACAGACCACTCATAACAAATAACATCATCTAAATGGTTTGATCTTCACATATGCGTTGCAGAGGTACTGTGAATAACTGAATTTGGACTGGACCATGGCTGCATCTGCTCAATGTCTTAATAAAAAAATAATTGGTGAAAACTTATAGAACCCCTTACATATTAAATATTCATAACCCCATTGGTCAATTAAAGGCAGGGTAGGCAGGATTTTTCTAAAAAACTTTTTCCCAAATTTGTTTAAACTGTCTTTATATACAAATACATAATTAAAATGTAAGTACTCTGAAAAAGAGAGTATAAAAATCGAGTGTCTGTCCTCTCAGGACTGCAATAAACACAGCTACTTATTTCCATTCAGAACGAATGAAATGATTGGGTGGGCGACTGTCACTCTCCCTCGCTACCATGGCCTTTAGTTTCAATTATTTGAATTATTTGAAACCTTTAGTTGTATTTTTCTCTGTGTGAGAGAATGGTGTGGCGTGAGAGTGGTGTCGCTTGTCGGACATAGCAACAGTAACTAAATGGAACGTAAGGGAATGGTTTGGGACCGTTCGCAAACCGGTCTTAACCGGTCTTTAACCTATCAGCGTGCTCATTGGCTGACCTGCGGCAACTGCAGCAGCCTACCGGTGAGCCCCGCGTGATGTCGCGCCCTCTTCGCGTCACAGCACTTCATGGGAACACAGAGCGGCACTGCCGGTCTATGTATAACACATGGAAAAGACGGCCAGCAGCGCGGGCCTGTACAAGTACATAAGCACATTATAGGGAAGAAAATAGAGCGGCCCCGCCGGTCTATGTATAGAGAGCATCACCCCTTTATGCAGCTGTAAGGCGAATAGGCGGCCAGCAGCGCGGCCTCTATGTATAGAGAATCTCATCCCGTAGTGCAGCTCAACCAGAAGAGCTAGTAGTACATGAGAGTAGTCTGCACATGACAACTGGGCAGAACATACATACCACTTATACTGTGGTATACTTAAACCTCACGAATGTGGAGGGGGAGGCCCAGCCTGCCGCCATACAAATGTCGTGGATAGAAATCCCGCTGGACCAAGCCCACGATGAAGCCATGCTTCTTGTGTAATGGTCCCTGATGCCTATAGGGCACTGCAGGCGTTTGGACGCATAAGCTGCTGCAATAGCGTCCACTATCCATTTGGATAGGCTCTGTTTCGAGGCGGCGAGACCCTTGGTGCGCCCGCCAAACGAAATAAAGAGCTGCTCAGAACCCCTTCAGCGCCCTGATGGGGCATTGGAGGTTATCACTGTCCTCGCTATCGGATGCTGGCAGAGACAATAGGGAGATGATCTGCGCCCTGAAGGGAGTGCCAATCGCTTTGGGGACGTAACCGTGTCTCGGTTTGAGGATGACTTTAGAGTCATTTGGCCCGAATTCGAGACATGCGGGGCTAACGGATAGCGCATGTAGATCCCCCACATGTTTTACTGAAGACAGAGCAATCAGAAAAACGGTTTTGAGCGAGAGGTATTTTAGGTCCACGGATTCTAACGGTTCAAAGGGAAACTCTTTCAGGGCCTCCAGGACCAAGGAAAGATCCCAAATAGGAACCGAGAGGGGCCGCGGGGGGTTCATCCTCCTGGCTCCCCTGAGGAAGCGGATGATGAGCTCGTTCCTTCCTAACGCACGGCTGCGCGTCAACTCTGCAAACGCCGCAATGGCCGCAACGTATACTTTAAGCGTGGAAGGGGACCTGCCCTTGTCCAACAGCTCTTGAAGGAAGGAAAGCACCCACGAAACCCCGCATGTGCGTGGATCCAGGCTCTTAGTAGCGCACCATTTGGAAAACACTGACCATTTAGACGCGTAGAGTCTTCTCGTAGAAGGAGCTCTAGACTGCGTGATCGTGTTCACGACCCCTTCTGGCAAAGCAATGGGTATCCGTTGATTATCCACGCATGCAGAGACCAGCGCTCTGGATGGGGATGCCAAATCGATCCACCGGCCTGGGAGAGAAGATCTTTCCTCACCGGGATCGGCCATGGGGCTACGTGCGACAGCCTTACTAGCTCTGGGAACCAGGTCTGGTTCTCCCATCGCGGGGCTATAAGGAGCACTGAGTGGCGCATTTTCCTGATCTTTTTGATTACCTGTGGTAACGGTGAGATCAGAGGGAAAGCGTACAGCGGGCAGCTGGGCCAGGTATGGGCCAGCGCATCCTCGCTCTTCGAGAGGAATCTCGGGCAATGAGCGTTGTCTTTTGACGCAAAAAGGTCGACTTCCGCTTTGCCGAAAAGGCGCCATGGCGACTGGACTGTCTGAGGGTGCAGAGACCATTCTCCCAGGGGAATGTTGTCGCTGGCCAGTCTGTCTGGGCCAACATTCGTGTGGCCCGGTACGTGCGCGGTTCACAGCGAGCGCAACGAATGATGGATCCTGGATCTGACACCGACCTGGTGGTTCACGTAGGATACCACGGACATGTTGACCGAACGGACTAGAACATGGTGGCCCCGTATGTGTGGGAGGAAACGTTTGAGCGCGTTCTCGACTGCTATCATCTCCACACAGCTAACCAGGGTCTCAGTGCTGAAACGCAGCTCTGAGTCACTCTGATTCGTATGCCGCCGGACGCCCAGGCTTGGTGAGGCACTCGAGCGTTCAACCAGCGTTGCAGCGGGCACATACGCAGTAGACCCAGCTGAAGCACTGCTGCAGCTGAAGCCATACATCCCAGCATCCTCTAAAGCGTTTTCAGAGGTGCGGCGCTGCCCTTCTGGAAAGACGCGGCCAGGCGTTGAACACGGCGCGCGCGCTGTGTCGACAGCCGGGCCGTCATTGCCACAGAGTCCGGTTCTAAACCTAGGAAGGAGGCTGACTGACTGGGCAGTAATGAGCTCTTGGTCCAGTTGACCGTGAGACCCAGGCTTTCCAGGTGGCCGAGGAGCATTGTTCTGTGAGAAATAAGCTCTTCCTCTGACTGTGCTAGAATCAGCCAATTGTCCAAATAGTTCAGATTCTGCATGCCCTGACATCTCAGGGGGGCGAGAGCCGTGTCCATGCACTTCGTGAATGTACGGGGTGCTAAAGACAGGCCGAACGGCAGGACGGTGTATTGATATACCTGACCGTCGAAGGCGAATCTAAAGAATGGCCTGTGACGGGGTATTATCTGAATCTGAAAATAAGCGTCTTTCAGATCGAGGGAAATAAACCAGTCTCCCGGGCGAATCTGCGTGAGGATCTGTCTGGTTGTGAGCATTTTGAACGGTCTTTTCATAAGAGCTTTGTTCAAATATCTCAGATCTAAAATCGGTCTGAGAGCTCCGTCCTTCTTGGGCATGAGGAAGTAACAGCTGTAAAAGCCTGACTCGCTCAGAGAAGGAGGTACCGGTTCTATGGCCCCTTTGCACAGAAGTTTTGCTATTTCTGCACGAAGTAGGTGTGCTACTTCCACACTCACTCTCGTCTCGGCCCGTGCTTGAAAGCGTGGGGGACGGCGAGCAAACTGCAATGAATAGCCCTGCTTTACTGTGCTCAGCACCCATTCTGACGCGCCTGGAATAGCTTCCCATGCTTTTGCATGTACGGCTAGGGGCAGAATGGCCTCCAGGTTCCGATTGCCTCATTCCGCGGGCTCGAGAACCTGATTCGGAGGCGCGGGTGCGGCGCACACGCTCTCGTTGCTCGAATACGGCGGCTCGCGGCTAGCGATGGCTGGCCGTTTTACACGTGATGTCCCGGTGGCTTTGGACGGGGAACGTATTGTGCGAAGAACGGGGCGCGAGAGCGGCGCCGGGCGATGTGACCGGCAGGGAGTGGCAGTGTAACAGAGCGGGCAGTGAGTAGGCGTGGGCACGGGGTTGTGGGCACATGACCTACATCTAACACTCGAGCGGCTTTTGCCAGCTTTATAAGAGTGGGCTCTGTGAGAGACACGGGGGTTATAGTGCTTGTGTGTAGGGGTGAACACAGAGACGTGGGCACATTTTCTACACTTAAAACACATGCGGCATGAGCCGGACAACCAGACATTACACTCTTTTGAGATTTCTCTGGGTTGCCGTGGAAACGGCGCTTGCGTGCAGGCGAGCGGGTTGTATTACCAGCTCGTTGTTTGCAAAATACACTTCAGCAGTAGCCTTTCTAAAGGGACTGACAGAGTAATGCTTTGAAGGCTCAAATGTTTAGACGCTCATAATACTCGCAGGAGGGTGCGAGAGGCGGGTTCGCTTTCTGTAAGTAAGAAAGCTGGCCGCGAACTCGGAGAAGCGGGCAGCATCATTTTTATCTGCCGCCAGAGCCAGGATTCGAACACGGGTCTCTGGCGCAAAAGCCTAAGGTTTTGCCACTGAGCCACAGGAGAAAACACATAAGTTTTTGGCAGCGTGAGCATATAAAGACCGTCATCATGTCTGTGTCGGCGTTTGTTTGCAGGTGTGCATGTATTATAACAGGCTCATTTAGAGAAATGTGTGAGAAGTGGAGGTTGGTCCGGCCTCGGTGGGACTAACAACACTCTTTCTCCTCCTTTCGCCGGTGAGTGAGGCACGCGGAGTGCTGAACCTTGCTCGTGACCATCCGCTCTGACCTCCCTTGTGAACGCCGCAGTTTGCGCGGCACAGACAAAGGGAGAGAGCGTGGGAAAAAGTTTGTGATAGGCGAATAGCCAGAGAGCGTCAACATGACTTGCGTAGGCGTTTGTTTGCAGGCGTGCATGTACTATAACAGGCTCGCTTACTGCAATATTGATGTTTCCAGCCGCCTGGGACTAAAATACTCTTTCCTCTTTTCGCCGGTGAGTGACGCACGCAAACGGGGCGCGAGGGCAGGGTAGCTTGCTTGTAACATAAAGAAGCCAGCCCCGTGACCGTCCGCTTCTGACATCCCTTGTGAATGGCGCATTTTGCGCGGTTCAATACAAAGGGAGAGAGAGCGGGAAGAGGCGTCATCATGTTTTGCGTCTGCGTTCGTTTGCAGATGTGCATGTATTATGACAGGCTCATTTACTGCAATATAGACATTTCCAGTCGCCTGAACTTAAGAGGGGACTGAAAAAAAAAGTGAGAAATGGAGGTTAGTCCGGCCTCCCTTTCCTCCTTTCGTTGGGAATGATGCACGCGAACGGGGCGTGAGGGCGGGGTAGCTTTCTTGTAATGTAAAGAAAGCCAGCCCCGTGACCGTCCGCTCCTGACATCCCTTGTGAGCGGCATGGTTTGCGCAGCTCAAACAAAGGGAGAGAGCGCGGGAAGAGGCGAGTAGCCAGAGAGTGTCATCATGTTTTGCGTCGGCGTTCGTTTGCAGGCGTGCATGTATTATAACAGGCTCATTCACTGCAATATTGATATTTCTAGTCGCCTGAACTTAAGAGGGGACTGAGAAATGTGTGAGAAATGGAGGTTAATCTGGCCTCGGCGGGACTAAACCACTCTCTGTCCTCCTTTTGCCGGTGAGTGACGCACGCAACCGGGGCGCGAGGGCGGGGTAGCTTTCTTGTAACGTAAAGAAAACTAGCCCCGTGACCGTCCGCTTCTGTCATCCTTTGCGAGCAGCGCAATTTGCGCGGCTCGAACAGAGGGAGAGAGCGTTTTTGGGCGTCGCTTCTTCTTGCGCGGCCCGTCTCGACCCAGGCAGAGAGCGCAGATAACGTGGCGGTCTCCGTCGCTGAGTGGGGCTTGCAAGAGCCACGGAAATTGCGAAGCATTTTTCGAAAAACGCCTCGCGCTCTTTTAGAAAGTGTGTGTCGCGGCGGTGAGCACACACACAGAAAGCAATAAGCAATATGCAATAAAGTATATTGTCGCCGGATAGCGTAGCAGGCACGGATGGCTGAAGGCGGCGAAGACGGCCGGCTTCCTCAGACGCTTCCTGGGCTTGCTGGTGGCTTGTTTAAACGGCGGCGGCTCCCCAGATCCAGTGATGCGTAGAGCTTCGCTGAAGACATGAAAATCAGAGATCAGCCTGTTGCTAAGTCACACCCATTCTGGCGGGCTGTGACGCATAGAGGGCGCGACGTCACGCGGGGCTCACCGGTAGGCTGCTGCAGTTGCCGCAGGTCAGCCAATGAGCACGCTGATACAGCCTGCTATGGTCTGCTGGCTGCCGCACTGCGTTGACAATAAATGCAAAATTAAGGATAATTTTTGGCTTCAGATCTTGAGAAAAGAAGACTTTACCCATAGAGTACGCTAACTTACGCAATACGAGAGAACCTCTCGTAAGAGAACTAATGCCATGCTTCCTAATGATATCTCCTAAGGGTAGCATACAGAATGAACAGCAATGGTCCTAGCAGTGAGCCTTGTGGTACGTCATAATTAACTTTTGATCGATAAAACATCTCTTAATTTACTGCTACAAACTGATAATGGTCAGGGGCCGTATTCACAAAGAATTTTAAGGCTAAAAGTAGCTCCTAACTGGCGAATTTAGGAGCAACTCCTAAAAATAATGGCCGTGTCACTCCTAACTTTAGGACTCCTAATTTTTTTCACTAAGAGTAATTCACGAAGCATTTTAGCCCTAAAAGTAGCACCTAAGTCTGGGACAGCTTAAAAGAAGTCGAGAGGACTCCTAACTCACTAAGACCTATTCACAAACCGCTTTTTGTGGCATTTCATGCTGCGATGTTTTGAAATGCGTAGGCTATGCGGCGGCTACAGGAGCTTCCAATCGCGAGGAAACAATTTTGCATTGTAGGCATAATGCAATGACGCCACCAACAACAACCAAAACTAGGCTACTCATTGCATGTAAACTAATTGCAACGTTTCATTGTGAATCAAATTAAAATGTTCTTCTCTTTGCAAACGTAGGCAGAGGCATATAGTGACAGATTAATTCAATAATGTTGCAAAGATATTGCATCAATCCATATGTTTCATTAGGCTATAGGCTATTTGTTTTGCCTTATACTCTTTATTCATTTAGGCTATTTATTCAGTTATTCATCATCTTCCGTCCTTCGCACTACTTGTGTAGCGCACGCATTCTCAGACCTGTCACCTGTCACTCATCATCGTAGGGGAGGTGTTTGGAATCATTCCCGCGTTACAATCATCAGCCAATCAAGGTGGTCACTTCAGTCAAGCTCGTGCATGAGTAATGACATCATCCATAGCAACGAAGACTCACTCTTAGTTTAGGAGTTGTCATTTTTCTTTACTAAGAGTAGGTCTGAAAGGCGTTGTGAATAACTTTTAAGAGAAAACTCCTAGCTAAAATCTTTTAGTGCGATTTAAGAGTACTCCTAGTGGTAAGATAAAATGCTTTGTGAATACGGCCCCAGATAAGTATGATTTAAACCATGCTAATGCAATTCCACTAATACCAACATACTTTTCGAGTCTATTTAAAAGAGTGTTGTGGTCAATAGTATCAAATGCAGCACTAAGATCGAGTAACACTAATAGAGAGATACAACCACGATCGGATGATAAGAGCAAATCACAGTGACTCTAATGAGAGTTGTCTCAGTACTATGGTACGGTCTAAATCCTGACTGAAAATCCTCGCAGATATCATTTCTTTCTAAAAAGGGACATAGTTTTGAGGATACTGCCTTTTCTAGTATCTTTGACAGAAAAGGTAGATTCGAGATCGGCATGTAATTGACCAATTCTGTAGGGTCAAGTTGCGTTTTTTTTTTTTTTAAGCAGTTTAATCATAGCCAGCTTAAAGGTTTTTGGTACATATCCTAATGACAAAGATGAATTAATGATATTAAGAAGAGGATCTATGACCTTTGGAAGCATCTCTTTCAATAGCTTAGTCGGTATAGGGCAGGAATGGGCAACTTCGGTCCTGGAGGGCCAATGTCCCACAGAGTTTAGTTCCAACCCTAATCAAACACACCTGAACAAGCTAATCAAGGTCCTCAGGATTACTAGAAAGTTACAGGCAGGTGATTTTTTCAGGGTTGGAGCTAAACTCTGTAGGACAGTGGCCCTCCAGGACCGAAGTTGCCCGTCCCTGGTATAGGGTCTAACATACTGTCGTGAATAAGACCTCTGTGGCTCTCTCTGATGGCCACCGGAGGGCACCCTCACCTGAGTATTGACTTTCCCGGACTCCATTTCCCATGCACCCCATACAGAGACTAATCACCTGCACAGGTGTTTTCCATTATCTGCTCTACTTAAGCAGCATTCACACTCGTACTCATTGCGAAGTCTTGTTTTCCCCCGGCTGACATTTCTAAGCATTTACCCTGATATTCTGTGACCCTTCTGTGTATGATCTTGGATTGTTAGACTACTGTTGATTCTCTGCCGCCTGCCCTTGTGATCTTGCTCTCTGGAACTTTGACTGCTTTGTAGTGATGGGAAGTTCGGATCATTTTACTGACTCTCTTGTTCGATCTCGTTCATCAAAATGAACAAATCTTTTTTCGAGTCATTTCGTTCATTTAAGGGGCTTTAAATGTTATACTTTTAACAGGCAAATTCCCCGAACACATCCACCTACGCAATCTTGATCATATTCTGAATTAAGAAATCATTATAATGCAGTCAAAAATAATTTATAGGGAACATAAATAATTACTTTACTTTCTGAGTCTTTCGTTCATTTTTCACGTGACAGACGCAATGAACGAGTCGTTCATGAACGACTCATCACTACTGCTTTGCTGCCTGCCATGACTCTTGCCCGGTATCGTTTCTGTTTCTGCTCTGCCTCTGATATTCCTGCCACTGTTGTTTGAACACTGCCTGTTTGACCCTGATCTTGATTATTAAAGATAATCTGCAAATGGATCACACATACATGTTGTCGATTTAGATGATTTTTTTCGAGTTTAGAAAATTCTTCCTCCCATATAGCAATGAATGAATCAAAATTTTCCTCAAGGAGACTACAATGCACTGCCTGATGCGATACTGCAGTAGACGCATAGTTATAATTTACCCCCTGATATTGTCAATCTTGTAAGTAAAGAAGTTCATAAAGTCATTTCTGCTGTGCGGCTTGGAAACGTCTGGGGTTTATTTTTCATTAATTTAGCCACTGTTTCAAATAAATACCTAGGGTTTTGTTTATTTTCTTCTAATAGGGTTGAAAAATAAGCAGATCTAGCAGCTTTTAAGGCTGTCCGCAAACGTGCTGTCTTTCCATGATGAAATGCAAAAAAAACTCTAGTTTTGTTTTCTTTCAGTTGTGCTCCATTTTTCTGGCTGCTCTCTTAAGGGCCTGAGTGTGCTCGTTGTACCACGGTGTTGGACTATTTTCTTTAATCTTCTTTAAGCACAAAGGAGCAACTGTGACTAAAGTGCTGGAAAAGAGAGAGTCAAAAGTTTCTGTCGCAATATCGAGTTCTTATAATATCTGGGATGCTGATGAGATGAAACTGATCAGGAATATTATTAATAAAGCAATCTTTAGTGGCAGTAGTGATAGGTCTAACATATTTGTAACACGGAGTCGGCTAGATGGAGTATACACGAGACTAGATAATTATCTGAGACGTTATTGATCTGCTGTAGAATTTCAATGGCATCAACATTGATTCCATGTGATAATATTAGATCTAGAGTATGATTATGACAATGAGTAGATCCTGACACGTGTTGTCTAACTCCAATAGAGTTCAGAATGTCTTTAAATCCAATCCTAATGCATATTTTTCATTATGTACATGCATATTAAAATCACCAACAAGAGCAGCACCATCCTAGGAGAGATGAATACCATCTCAACAGGCCAGGTCTGCCCCAAAAACTTTTCCAATTGTCTATGAATTCTATTATTTTGCTGCACGGGCTCTACAGCCGGAACCGAACAATGTACAGAGTTCACTAAGCTAGTCGCATCCAAAACAGTATCTAAAACCCTTGCACTCTTACTATCCTCGATTAAAGTTTGGATGCGTGTCTCTAGTTCTGAAATCTTCTCCATCAGCCTGACTACTCTGTATTTATCACATTTAAATCCCTCATTGCTGACAGAGAATGCTATACTATAAATGTGACACAAAGTGCAAGTGTACTCACCGTGTTTGTTGACTGATCCTACTCACCACAGTTGTTTGATAGACTCATAAAAGGCGTGAGCGCACGCAAGAAAAAAAAAGATGGCAAGCACGGATGGCAGGTTAACAGGCTAGCGAGATACTAGCGTGTTGTGCTAGCGATAACAATTTATTTAAAAGCTAGTGATGTCAGATTAATGTGATAGGCAATATTAGACAATATCTTGTTGATAAGTAAGTTAAATTTAGCAAATAAAAACAACAAGGAATGATAGAGATTCAAAACAGAAAGCTTACAGACACAAACCAGCAGCAAGGCATGAGCAATCGATTAAAGTGTTACGGTAGAAAAACTGTGTGTGTGAGAGAGAGTTTGAGTGCAAATGCATAGGCCTACATGTTTTTCTATCCCGGTAGGGACTTTCATCTGAATGCACACAGATTCATGGGGACTCGTGTCACTGTGGGGACCATGAGGAAACAACGTTATATAAATCATACAGAATTAGTTTTTTTTTTTTTTAAATGTAAAAATGCAGAAAGTTTTCTGTGATGGGTATGTTTAAGGGTAGGGTTAGTGTAAGGGGACAGAATATACAGCTTGTACACTATACAAAAAAATTACATATATGGAGTGTGTGTGTGTGTTACATGTAAACAGAAAACATTCCATGTCATAGATATGGAATATACATATATGTCTGACATGTATGTCTGACAGATTTTGATAACTAAATGGATCTTTTTGCATGCATGGCTCACACAATTAAAGAAGGTTTATCATTTTTGATTAGCAAATCATGTGAATTTAGTTACTATGCAAATTGTAAACAATTGCACTTACTCTTAGTCTTTTATCCCAAAACACATGCAATTTGCTTAAATAAATAAGAAGTTAAAATCTAGTGTGAACAAGAAACTAAGTTTTCAGAGATTTAAACGTATAGTTTTGAGAAAAAGAATTGAACCAATGAGAGAAACTGCAAGAGCAGTAGCTATATGGGTGTAACAATATATTGTCACAATATATCGCAATGCAAAAATGCAACAATATGTATCATGGATAGTGACAATCTATACTGTGTATAGAAAAGTATATATATATATATATATATATATATATATATATATATATATATATATAACTGAGTTTTAGTGTCAGTACTACATTAAATTACTATATATAATGTTGAATTATATAATGTAATAATGCAATGGGGGAATATTTGTGGGTCCTGATAATGCCAAATGTCTTATGTTACCAGTAAAAAGTTACATTATTTTAAATATATAGTCAATGACAGAGTGCAAGCATATTTATCTAAAATAATTCTGTATTTTCAGGTTCAGAATTATGAATATTTTTATTGTGGTGTCACCAAGCCTTTGCATTTCCACCGCCAATGTAATACCACATTTAGCATTTTAATCAACAGTACATTTGTTGTTAACCTTGTAGCGACAAATGACCATCTTGTCATTTAAAGGTGTTTGTAGGGCTATCTGACGCGTGGTTCCAAACAAATACACTTTCAGTCCAGTACATTTATCTTCTTTATTTGTCTCAGTTCTGATGCTCAAACACATTGCAATCACCAGTTAGCATGTCCTTACATGATCCTGACACGGTCAAACAGCTTCCCCATTACACCTAACGTCTCTTGCTCTCCGATTACCTATATACCCTAAACCCATACTCCACCCAGTGTTCTCCAGTGGAACTACAACAGACATTTAAATAGAGCATAATGGCTCTTACAAACCTTTTAACATGTCTTAGAGTTTTGCAATAATAACGTATCTTAAGTTCAGTATCGTGATATCGAATTGTGACATGAGGGTATCGTTACACCCCTAGTGGCTACAGGTAAGATAATAGAGATTTTCTTTAATGGTATATGTAACCCCTCTAGCGGTTAAAAACTAAACTAAATGCATTTTGAACATTGTTTTGGTTGTGCTTCGGCTTTGAGTGACTGTGCGGATGTATATGGTTATCCTACTGTTCATAAAACATTCACTGTATAGGCTTAAGAGATATAACCAGTTTAGATGGAAAGGATCTCAAGCTGACTAGCTGAAGAAGTTGCTATTCATATTAATAGAAACAATACTTCGTTGAAAAGAAATTCCACAGCGCTACAACAGCCCACAATGAAATGACCTCTTACGATAGATAATGCTTTACAATGAACTATGTTAGAGAACTACACATGGCAATTTATCTGTTTAATAAAATACCTTATACTCACCTGTTGAGTAATACAACGCTTTTACAACATTTAAAATCCCATCAGTTCTCGCCATTTTCGAGAACCCAAGCCGATGTTCATTCTCGTTTTATTACGAGCTTTGTCAAATTCTCTTTTTGCCAGCAAATTCTCCTTTGTTCAGAATTTTGTCTTTTGCTTTTTAAAACGGGTGATTCCCTGGAGGTTCAAGATTTAGCTGCTCCATGCATGTCAACCTTTCTCTCTCATTGTGGCAACTCAATGCCAGCACCATACACGCATTAAAGCAGCCAGAGCAACTTTTCTCCATTTACGAATATGACCAGACACACATGGGCGATTGATGTTTTTGATTTTGATTGATTTCTCTAGAAAAACATCCCTTTAGGTCTAAAACATAAGCATTTATACTGTAATAGGCTTAACATAATCAGGGAAAGACAAAAACACATTTTGGAAGAAGGATTTATGATGTATTGAGTCATTATTTAAATTTAGTTCATTTTGAAACAAAAAAAAGTTACATGAACCTTTAAGAGAAGGTAGTACAAAAATGTAGCTGCAAAAATGGTCTTTACTTTGATTAATATTTTTATTTATCACATGACGATGGCTCTAGGTGGGGTCCTATTCAGTGAAAATTGCAACATAAACACCTAACTGCATTAAACTCATAAAACTGTGTGAAACATTGTGATGAAATATAAAACATCACTAAATAATATAGCCTAGTCAGGCTATTAAAATAGTAGGCCTAATTTAACACAATATTTAAATAAAAACACTTGTCAAAACTATATTTGAAAAAAAAAAAAAAACACTTTTGGTTTATGATTGATGTAGCCTATCATAAACCAAAAAGTAGCCCAAATATGTCACCCCACCCCATCAAGCAGACTGTACCATAGACATAATACATACATAGACGCCCCTATTGGCCGCTGGATACGTCAACGGCGCTGCCATATTGCGGAAGGCAACTTTCCCATAACTCTCATAACGGGAATTGAGAAAAATGCCTACTTCGTGTGCTTCTTGGGGCTGTACAAATCGCCGCAAAAGACTGAACATTTGTTTCTGGTTGTATTTGGTCATTATATAATCAGTAATAGTAATGTTAGTTGGCCACCGGAGTCAGTCAGACTAAAATAGATGTGAAAGTTGAGACATGAGTTGACATGATTTATATTATAGCTTTAGCTTAAATATTATATTTTATATAATAAAGTACATTTCCTGAAATCTAAATATTAATCTATATTTTCTTAAAACCGACTTTTATGACAAGTACTCGTTTCGGGTAGGTAGGCCTATAGTCACTATTTCATTGTATTATTGTCTATATTATTCTGTAATTGATATAACATTGTATTTGCTATTATTATTATTACTATTACTATTATTATTATTATTATTATTATTGCTATTTAAATATTATAGGCTACCACTTGCGATTATCAATCTATCATAGTTATGCTGTTAAATGATTGTACTATTCGCTAGTCACTATTTAAAGTGGCTATATGTAGTTTTCAGCGGCCTCTAGCGGTGATGTTTCAGATTGCAACCAATACAAAGCGGAGGTTTCTCCATGATTCAAAAGCCCTGCCGATGTTGATCCGTGTTTTCGTCCGAAGTTGATCCGATTCACGTTTGGCCTGACGAGCTTCAGCAGATAAAACTTTTTTTTGTTTTTTATCATTATGTGGAGTTTGTGTTGGAGTCTGTGTTGTGCTGGGAGAAGGTCGTTTCTTAGTGTTAGCAGACTCATGTCATACGTTGCAGTGTCGTCGCTGTTGAGTGCAAAGTCAGTACACGAGGCGAGAGGCTCGGGAGCGCGCATGCAGGTCTCAGTCACGTCACTGGATTTCGCGGGTAACCTCTTCACACACAGGCAATCAGTATAAAGTAGAAAATAATAGTAGAAAAACTACATATAGCCCTTTTAACTTTTTTTTTTTATTGTCTATATTCTGTCATAGACAATAAAAAAAAATAAGTTAAAAGGGCTATATGTAGTTTCGCCTCGTTTTTTTTTTTTTTATTGTCTATATTCTGTCATTCCCTCTCTCGGGTCTGGCCTTGATGTGGCGAGGGGGCTTGCGCGTTCCAGTGACCCTGGAAAGCGATACCGTCGGGAGCTCGCTCCTGGTAGGGTCACCCTAGGCGGGCCGGTCTCCAGGGTAGGTTCCAGACAAACAAAGACCCCAGCATGTCGGTACGCTGTGAGGTGGCAGCCCCACCAACCGACTATCCTGCGGAGGGCTAACAACCCACCCAGGAGAAACTCTTTTGTTACGAAGCCGATCAGAGAAAGAAGCCGGACTTCCCAACACGGTAACGGACCCCAGCCTGCCCCCGACCAAAGAGTACGGATCAACCTTCGTCACAGGATCCGAGTCGCCACATGGAATGTCCAGACACTTCTTCGCCCCGGAGCTGCCACCCTGCTGTCCCGAGAGCTCTGCCGCTATAACATCTCCTTGGCAGGGCTCTGTGAAGTCCGATGGCACGGCAATGGCGAAATAACAGCAGGCGACCATTGCTACTTCTGGAGTGGCCCCGAAAGACGGACAGGCCTTTATGGTGTGGCACTTGCCATCCCAAAGGCCCTCCGCAAGTCCCTCATCAGCTGGACACCCCTGAGCGACAGATTACTGTCGGCCCGCTTTCTCCACCAACACGGCAAGATGACAGTAATCGTTGCTTATGCCCCCACCGATGTCGCTGATGAGGATGCGAAGGATGTCTTCTTTGACCAACTCCATCAGGCTGTTGGCCAAGCCTCACCACACGACATCACCATCATCCTCACTGATGCCAACGCCCCTCTGTCCAGCAGTGATCGGTCCACAGGCTCACCTGTCGGCACAACCTTTGCTGACAGGTCCACAAACGACAACGGTAACCGCCTTCTCCTTCTCTGCCACCACAACAACCTCTGCGTTGCTAATACCTGGTTTCCCCGGAAGCCATCACTGGACATGGTACAGCCCAGATGGCAGAACCAGGAAAGCGATGGACCATATCCTCATTTCACGAAGCTGGAAGCCGTTTGTCACTAACTGCCGTGTGTACCGAGGAGCAGAGCTTGGCAACACAGACCATCGCCTGCTGGTGGCCCAGCTTAAGTTAAAGCTGCGAGCCAACCAGCACACCAAGACTAAGCCTCGCCTGGACTCCTCCTTACTCAGTGATCCAAACATCGCCACATATTTCAGTTGCGCCATCCGCCGCACCTTTGATAACCTGGCTACCGACAAGGTGAAGGACTGGAAGACCTTCAAGGAAAGTGTCATCCAGTCAGCTCACAATGTCTTTGGATGCTTTCGACCTTCCCCGAATAAGCCTTGGATATCGGAGAGGACACTCAACATCATTGACCAGCGGAGGGAGGCCCGGCTCCAAGGTGACCTGACGGAGTATCAGCGACTGAACCGCCAGCGCAATGTGGCTATAGCTGAGGATAGGGAGAAGTTCTGGCAAGCAGAAGCTAAACACCTAGAGTCCGCGGCCAATAACAACAACATGAGCCGTGTCTTCAGTCTGCTGCGCCAAGCCCGTAATGGCCCACGCATCAAGACAGCCCTGGTGAAAGATTCTGATGGCAACCTTATAGCAACTGAAGCAAACTGCCTCGAACGCTGGAAAGAGCACTTCAGCCTCCTTCTGCAGCACGGTACCTCCCCGGCTGATCCCGCCATCTCATCGGCCGCTAACGCTGCAGCCCCTAGTGTTGTCTGCAGTACAGACCCTGTCACACCTGAGGAAGTCAGAGCAGCTCTGAAAAAACTTAACAACAGGAAAGCCCCCGGCATCTGTGCAATAACCACTGAGATGCTAAAATCAGGCGGTGAAAGCATCGTCGAGTGGCTTACCCACATATTCAATGAGGTGTGGGAGACAGAGAGGATTCCCAGCGACTGGACCAGAGGAGTCATCTTGCCCTTCTGGAAACGTAAGGGTGACAGGCTAGTCTGCGGCAACCACAGAGGCATTACCCTTCTCTCCATCCCCGGCAAGCTCTTTACCAGGATCTTGCTCACCCGTGCTCTCCCAGCCATCAGAAGCAGCCGCCGTCCCCAGCAGGCTGGCTTCATGCCTAATCGCTCCACAACAGACCAAATCTCCGCCGTTCGCTTGCTGATAGAGAAGACCTATGAATTCCGTAAAGATCGCCATCTTTATATCGGGTTCATCGATCTTAAGGCTGCCTTTGACACCGTCTGCCATACTTCACTGTGGAGTATCCTACATGCCCTTGGAGCACCACCCAAGATCGTTGCCCTGTTCAAGTTGCTTTATAGCAACGCTCAGAGCTGTGTCCGTATCAACGGCAGAGACTCAGACTGGTTTCCCATCTCCAGTGGCGTTCGCCAGGGCTGCGTGGCTGCTCCTGACCTCTTCAACTGCATCATTGACCATCTGATGTCCAGGGTTTGTGAGCGGGTCCCCGGAGTGAACTTCTGCAGTTACCACCTGACTGACTTGGAGTACGCTGACGACACCATCCTGCTCAGCACGTCCTACAGCCAGCTGAGAGACGCTCTGGGCATATACAGTGAAGAGGCTGAGAAGCTTGGCCTCCAGGTGAGCTGGACGAAAACCAAGTTCATGTATGTCGGTGATGGACCGCATCCACCTTCCCTGCGGCTTGGCAATAACATTGTAGAGCCTGTCAAGAACTTTGTGTATTTGGGATCCATAGTGACAGACAACGGGGACCTAAAACCAGAAATTACCCGCAGAAGAGCCCTGGCTGCATCAGCCCTGCAGTCTCTCTGGAAACCACTCTGGCGGCACCAGACCATCTCACGCAAGACGAAGATCCGGATTTACAACTCAGCAGTACTCTCCATCCTGCTTTATGGCTCGGAGACTTGGCCCTTAAATAAGACACTGGCTGCAAGATTAGATGGCTTTGATAGCAGGGCTCTCAGAACCATCGAGAACATCAGGTGGCCCCAGCGGGTTTCCAATCAAGTGCTTAGAGCCCGCACATGCCAGCCCAGAGCATCCTGCCTGGCTGCGCAACGTCGCACCCGCTGGTTTGGCCATGTCCTCCGCCATCCTCCTGACCATCCGACAAGAGCCATTCTCCAGTTTGATCCGAAGGCTGCAGGCTGGAGACGACCACGAGGTAGACCCCGCACCCGATGGCTTGACGTCCTTGCGGGCGACCTCCAACAACATGGAGTTGCTATGGAGGATGCAGAGCAGCTGGCACAAGACCGTCAGCACTGGAAACAACTGGTTCATCTGGTCGGCTCAACGCACAGGGATGGGACGCCCCCCTACCCATCGCAGGAGCCAAAATAAAAAATAATAATAATAATAATATTCTGTCATTGATATTTCATATTCTGTTGCTATATTATAGTATTATACATAAACTATATGCTATTATCAATCTGTTATTATTATATTATTATACTTATGATATTATATAATTATACTATTCATTACTATTTTATTTGCTGTATACTGTTTATTTTAATTTTATTGACTACACTAACTATTTACTATTACTTCTCACTTTATCTTATATTTACTATTTGCATTGCACTGTAGTTGTACCATTTATTAACATAAAGGATCCATCAGTTATCTTTGTTATTGTATGTTTGGAGTATCTATCTGTAAGTATCTATCATTTTAGTGCTATAAAAATACAGAAAGCAGCCTGCCGGTGTGATTTGTTTCATTTTCTCAATGGCGGTCAGTTCTAAGCACAAGAAAAGCTAAAATCGGGTTAAAGACAGAAAATGCTTTTTCCACAATATGAAAACTTTATTTCATTTAATGTGAAAATTTAATTATATCTCAGTATGGGGTCTCTTTACAATTAGTATCCAAGAATAAAAAGCCAAATACATGACAAGCCTGAGCTTTGACAATTCCTTATTAAAAAAAATATTTTATAAGTCTAACTATCGAGATTTTAAATAACTATGGAACTTTTTGTACACCACGTACAAACCACTGAAATCGGTTGATACATGTAAACGTTATTTTTGTTTTTATCCAGAAGAAACGCAGCTCACCCATTTACTTGCATTTGTTTACAGCGCAATCTTGCCCTCAGCAATATGGCAGACGCGTTGACATATGTATTTATGATGTTTATGGACTGTACTCTGGGGTAGGCCTACTTGCATGAGGTCAAGGGTCAAACCCACAGCAGATACATTATAACGCAATCACCAACAGAGGGCACAATTGTTTCTCTTTTCACTCTTTGTTGACAACGATTTTGAATATGGACTTTGTGTGAAATTATAAAAAAATAATCTGTCTGTTCGTCCATCCATTCATGATCCACCCAAACATCCCATACCCTGAATTATTTGGAAGGTTATATTGTTTTATATTTGAACTGAACGTGGAAGAGAAAGTGTTACTTTAAAAACTAACAATGGCATTTCAGTTTTAAACAAATATTTACAAGTGCTTATTTTCACATATTGACACTTGTCATTACCTCATACACCTCTTACATCTTTAAGTCTAAGGCCTTAGTTTAAATTCACAGTTTATACATAGGTTACTGTTAAGCTACATTAAGACTCAAGGCAAACGAGTTTGTATAACACTCTCCATCTCCAACACAAAGGTAAAGAGCTGCGTTTGCTAAGTGGATGTCTAATGAACGGTCATCATTTCCATAGTTGGCAGCAGGTCACGTGACCTGACCTGCCAACGGTTCAATCTTTCCCTGGGTTTACTGGCAGGTCACGTGACCAGCTGCCAGCCAGGATCTAACTGCACAGGCTTCTACAGTCTGTGCGCTCTGACGTGCTGCCTTGCGTTGCTCTCAATGCTTTTAGATGAAGCTATTGTATTCGCCACGGGATTTTAGCTATTCGCTCCGCTTTACCTCCCATGTTTTCAGCGACGAAGGAATGAAGAGTCTTCACAATAAACGGTAATGATTTTTCCCTTTATCCGCATTTTATTTATGTATTCGATATCATGGCATCTGGTTCACCATTCTTACTGTTACTGGATGTTGCATAGCATAACAGTGATATTATGCAAGATCCATTACACAAAAAGAACTGCAAGGACACAACGGAGTGTCATTTTAAGTGATTCTCATTAGAATGTATTTTGCAGCTGGAGTGAGAGCGATTTGAAACCCACCATATGTAGCATCAACATCTCGGTTATTTGTGTCTTGTCGCCTGTTTTCAAAATACACGTCCAGTTGGTAGTCATTCTAAGAACCAGTGAATGAAAATGCAGAAGAAAGCAGCGAGAACCCATTCACTTTCAGCGGATTTAAACTGAAGCTGTTTACAAACATTCTCTCTGCATCACACCTCTGAAATGCGTCCTTCATTCTGGCTCAGTTCAGGTGATTCGGTGATGGAATCTCCATGTTCTAATCTAGACACATCTTTGATGCATTCCTTTTGATTCTGCATTTCGAATAATCCATTTCATCTTTTTCAATGACCATTATGCACTTTTTATTATACTATTTTGGATTTAGTGCTTACATACAGGTTCCTTTATTCTGCTTTACTGCTATTGGAATATACCTCTATAATCAGAATATTAGCCTATTATTAAACTGCTGTTTCTTGAGTTCTTGAGATAGGCCACTAAAGATTTTGCTCTCACATTTGTGTAATTTAAAAAGTATTTCTGAGGAATATTAATACAGACAGCAAGAAGCTACGTTATAAATGAAACACGTTGTTTGGTGTGGACTGTGAAGATACCATTAACTAACATTTTACAAGCATAAAAAATATGACCTATAATTGTAGGTCTTAATGGCCTACATTTTGCAATTCACTACACTTTTATTGAGAATTAAGGAGTTGATTAATATCCATTTTTTATCCAATATCTTGTTAATTGTTTTGATTAAAGTGAATGATTTCACATTTGAATGTATATTCCCAATAAATATATCTTTACAAAAATAAAAAAATCTATAACAGCATAGTAATAGTAATAGCAAGAGAGAAAAAAATAACATGCAAGTCTTTCATTTAGATAATGCTGATAACATGCATACAATAATATTACAGTAGCTGTGAAGCATGTAGCCTAAACTTATTTTTCTTCTTTTAAAATAGTTTTAACATTAATCAGAAATTGATGTGCATGTAAACATGGCCAGTGTTTCTCTTTCTCTCTTCCCACACACAAACACACATATTTAGGGGTAAATCATCCAGCTTTTGCATTTCCACACACAGATGTTCAGTAGATGGAAGTAGGCCAGTGATAGATCTGTGTAAGCTTTTGGGTGGGCTTCTGGCTGTATTTCACAGTTATTTAGCCTTCATACGGGTCTGTAGACTTTTAATTGTAGGTCAGAGAGAAATAGCCTAACTAAAAAAATCCCACATTTCTGTTCTCACAGTCTCAATTCCAACCTTCACTCTTAAAAATGAAGGTACTTTATGGGCTTCTATGGTTCCATGAAGAACGTTTATCATCCATGGATCATTTCCATTCCACAAAAGGTTCTTATAGTGGAAAAATATATATTTTTTCACAGTAAGAAGAAGAAAAAAGCTTCTTTTAGGAGCTGTTGACTGAAAGATTCTTTGGGGAAACAAAAATGGTTCTTCTATGGAATCGCTGTGAAAACCCCCATTTGGCACATTTAGGCTATTTTTAAGAGTGTTGTGTAAATCTGTGTTAGTGCATGCTGTTTATAATCTTTTAATTCATTTTCTGAGATTGTTTTAAAATATGGGATGCACCTTTTCACTGATGTTCAGAGGAGAGATTTCAGAACTGTGTCCAGTCTTACAAATCCTGAGATGAACGCTCAACGTTTCAGATCTCAGGATTTGTAAGACACTAAGATGGACATGCACACCAGTTTAACACACTGCTTTGGCTCTGTTTATGGATGGCTGAGCCACTGAACATAAACACTGCTCATCTGGCAGACAAATAAACTGTTTAGTGATAGGTGTGCTTGTGCATAGCCAGACTTTTGACTCCGGCAAAATGTCTGGACCTCACTGCATGTTATTCTGGAAAAAAAAAAAAAAAAATTCTCTGAGTTTGGACTATTATTCAACACAATTCCTCATTTACATACATTTACAGTACATGCATACGTGTGAATGTAAATTGGCAGAACACTTAATACTACTTTGTTTCTAGGTTTGAATTGGTAATTTCAGTCTTTTTTGAGTGAAATATGTATTATTTAGACAGTCAGTGAATGGATTGAGGGAGGTCTGTGGGTGTTGCCGTCTGACGCTGAGACTAGACTATTATCTTCTGCTGGTCTTTGTTGATGTCATAGGGATTAGTTATTCTTATAAATCTGCTCAAGAACAATAATTTAATCTGTTTTTTTTTTTCTTTTTTATTGCATAAAAAGCTTTTTATCCAGCCCCATGTGGGTACAGCTTTATCATTCAGTGGTTACTTGTTACAGTGACATTAAAAACATCTCTCATCACTGAGGGTTATCTAAATGAGCTACCTCAATCTCAAGTCTTTCTTTTAAGTTTTATTTTTGGTCTTTTCCCTATTGTATTGTGAGCTACAGTAGAGAAGTGGGACAGGAAATGACAAGGGAGAAGGATCTGAAATGAATCTTCCTGACTTAAACAACCAGACGCAAACTTGCATCACCTGAATGAGCAACATAGCTCAATACATTGGCTGCTTGGCTATGACTACCTTTTTTGATTTACCAAGGTGATCACTAGTGCTCTATCGATCTCACACAAGGTGACACTGTACAAGGTGAAGCAAAAAAAAAAAAAAACCCCAAATCACTAATCAACTTACTCTCTGGGTTTCCTTCTTACTTTTGAGACTACTGAGAAAATCTTTGTGGCAACTGTGGAGTTTTAAGAAATATCTCATAAGATGTATTAGGCCTGCCCGCAAAAATCATAATCACAATTATTTTGGTCAATATTGAGCTCACAATTATTCAACAAAATTACTTATTCACTACATCATGCATTTATTTATCATTTTAACCATGCATTTGGGTCCATCTTGACCAAGCAGAGGTACATAAATAAAAAACTAAAAAATAAAAAAAATCGAAATTTGAAAAAAAAGTTGAAATACACATAACTTATTATTTTTTCTTTACCGAAAATGTAAGAGATATAACTATTTAAACTAAATTGTTACACCATTTGCATCCGGGTCCATTTTGACCCAAAATGGAACTGTTGCTTTACACATGATTGGCATGAAATTATGCTGGGCTTTTTTTTTTTTTCCTCATATAAATATATCTTATATGCGCCAGACAAACAAGCGTGCAGCCACTTTAGAATAAATTATTGTCTTTGAACTTCCATTTTTGCGGTCGCGTTATATTTCTATGGTATCGCTGTCCAAGAGCAGCCTAATTATCTGGTGAAGTGGATTTACTTATTGTAGAGTTAACGAAAGTTATCATGCGTTATAGGTTTCATAAATACTGTTTTATAAACGTATGTTCCACCAGGTCCAAACAGACCCTGGAATGCAAAAAGTGAATACAGTTCGTTAATGCATTAGTAGGGTTTAATATCTGATCTAAAAAATGAACTAAAAAATAAAAAAAAATGTATAACAATAAATAATTCAACAACCCCCCAGAGACTGTAATCATTTACAAAAGTAAAAAGATCCAGAGCAATGTTAAATAAAATATAAAGTACTGTAATATTTTAAATGTAGGATTTTTTTTTTTTTTTTTTTTTTTTTTTTTGTAATACAGCTCAGCTGTCATAATTATTCAACCCTTGTTCAACATTGCTGTTTTTAAGTCACCTGTATAGTAGGTCACAAATTAAGCCTTTGGAAACTCTATGTCATAGAGTCTATGACAACATTTAATTAGCTTGAGCTGTTACACATATACATTTAGCCCATGCATGCGCTTCAACTTATTATTCAAATTCTTAAGACATTATCTCAGTTAGGGGAAAATAGTGAACATCAGATTCTGCTGAACGTGTTATTTAAGTTCAAGTTCACTTGTGTATGCACATTTTGTGCAGAAGCAAGTTGTTCTAATATTGAATTTACGTAGAGCATTGCATTAATCACTGGCCATGGCTCCAACATGAGACATATTTTAATTTTTTTATTTCAGTTCATATGGCTGTAGGTATTGCACATTTCCTTCCTTCAACCACTTGAAGTGTTACCACATGTTTTGTTTTGGCATACTTCAGGTTTTAGATTCTTATTAGTTTTTCCTCTCCAGGATTTGCTTTTCCATCAAAGATATATATTTTTTCTTCAGACCTTAATGGGGAGTTGTTCAGATTATATAATTTGTTTGTTTTTTTAATTAGTACTTTGTGTATATCTAGGATCATCTGGTTTATTCCAGTAGGGCAATATTTCTAAGTTTCAGGTCGACACAGACAGCCAAGAATAGACTGTACACATGACCATTACATAAATGTGACATGCTTAATGTTGTTAGGTGCAATAAGCAAAGTAGGGCCTACTCATGTACACTGGAAGCGTAATCCCGATTTCAGTTCTCTTCCGCAGCTTACATGGCCAAATACACACAAAATTATGTCAAAATGCCCATCTTGGTGAGTATTCACGTAAACATAGTCAGTTATGTCTTAAGTGGGGTAACAGTTGAGAAAGAAAGCATGTGTGTAACAATATATTGGACCCGTGCAGCTCTTAAAGTGACAGCGGGATGTAACGATTCACTCCGAGCCGGTTGAAAATCGATAAAAATATGTGACTATCGGTTGATATGTTAAACGAATTGCAATACATGTTTTAAACAGCATGGGCGCTAAAGCTGTATACTTAGACCTAGCTTTACAGGCACAATAGCAGCAAGCAAGTTGTAGCTAGCGTTATGGACGGTGCGCGTGGACACTGGGGCGGAGCAGAGCGAGCGTTTAGCAAACATAGCGATGGCAAGCTTAGATGTTGACGTTGACTCATTCAAATCGGAGGTGTGGTGTTATTTTGACTTTCCGAAGACTAATAGTCACCACAGTAAGATGCTCCAGTCACCTCCGTTTGCATGTAAAATATATTAATTGGCAAGGTGCATCAATGTTTTCATGTCAAAAGATATGAGGCTATGAGAGAAAGACCAGCACGAGGGTGTATTCCAAAGAAGACTGAAGGAGAAAGCTGTGCTTTTGCAGAACCAGGTGTTGTATTTATTTTACTATCCCTTTCTCTAAATGTGTACATGTATTTTATTTTTTTTATAATTTGTTGATTATTATGGCATATTTTTCTAAATGTGTTCTGTTTTTCTAACTCTTGGAAGTGTAATGATACAAATTATAACAAATAATATTACAATCTTGCCTTTATAACTATGTGAAACCCCTGTTGCTGTTGTACTTAAATTTTACGTATTCTTTTAGTTTCTGCTATTCCTCTGCGCAGGATGAGAAGGTGCCAGTGGCCAGACAGACAGACTGAGCTGAAACATCCTCCTCCAGAGAAAACAGCATTGGAAGATCTCTTTGGAGGGACTTTTTGGGGATTAAAAAAAAAATTACACTGTTTTATTATTTGACATAAAATATATTTCAGTTTTTCAAAGACATGTGCAGCATTTTGTCTGAGAAATAAAATGATACTTTTACATTTATAATTTGTCTTACATCTAATTTTGTAAAAAATAAATTGTGAAAAAATCATATAGTGAAACCAGTATCGTGAATTGTATCGCATTGTGAGTTGAGTGAATCGTTACATCCCTAGACCTCAGCTTTATAAACCTGCTTCCCTCTGTGTGTTCTTGAGTGAATAACTTTTGTAGCTTCAATAAGATTCAAGTATATTTAATTCATACAGTAAATATTTTTGTATTTTTTACAATTGGTTATTCAATTTCTGTTGTTAAATAAACCTAATGTAGACCTGAAACCCTAACCCCCCTGGTTTACACTGACGTTAAGATGACACTTACTTTTTATGTAGCTAAAGCTGTTCACTTTCAGAAGTTAGTATAGATAGAAAAAACACCTGCAAATTAAGAAAACAACTTAATCAGTTTCACAACACATTAAGTGTAGTGTCAGTTCTGGCAGATCATGTTAGTCAAGCTCGCATCAGCTGACTCTCAGCTGATACACGTCTATAGGAATACGACACCTATCACTGCATTCATATATAAGCTCCTTCAGTATTATCAGCAGCTAATTACCCTCCTCCATCCCCAGATCCTCCTCTTGTCCAGTCAGTATGGTATTCTGATTCCCTTTGAATCAGAATAAATTCTCGAATTATGTTGTACTTTAAAATCTTGAATTAATGATATCTGCAATACATTCTTGTTGGTTCTGTTCTGTTTATAAGGGGGGGTATTGCTCCTCTCCCTGCTCTTATCTATGCTAGGCTGCATGGATGCGATTGCGCTGGGAGTTCTTGCCCAGAAAGGAACCATACCGCCAATCCTAACTGTATGCTAACTGTCAATCGTATTTGACGATAGTGGTGCTGACAGAAATGTGTGCTCCAAATACTCACAACACAACCAAATACAGAAACGTACTGCAAATAGGAGCAATAACCCCCCTTATAAACAGAACAGAACCAACAAGAATGTATTGCAGATATCATTAATTCAAGATTTTAAAGTACAACATAATTCGAGAATTTATTCTGATTCAAGGGGAATCAGAATGCCATATTGAAATAGCACAGACCACAACGGAAATTTTTCCAGGGGTGACGAACCCGGCTGGGACGTGCTTACAGCTCAAAGTCTACTTTATTATTATTATTATTATTATTATTGCAAAACATACAGAGATGACATGTTTATGACATACATCTTTGTATACAATATACAAAATGTATTAACATGTTCAATGTCATCAGAATACTAATGAGAAAAGAACAATGAGCTGAAAACTAAAATAAATAAAAAAGATAGAGAAAAAGAACATGAGGGTAAGATTTTAATCTATAGCCTACATCAGTTACATACAATTTTGTCATGTTATGTTTAAATAAGTTTCGTAAGAAATGTTAGGTAATGCAGGGTCCAAAGATGAGACGGCAAGTTTTAAAGTTGAGACATTCACACAGATATACAGTATAACTCATATTTTAAAAACTTTTTTGTATGAAATGTATATTTATTTGCAACAGTTATGTTAACAGCAATAATAAGATATTTCTGGTAATAACAGCTATTCAGCTGATGGACACTGCGTTGTCATGGGAACATCCCAGGTGAAAATAATGAGGAAATTACGTTTCTTTCGTTGCTCCCTTCACCAAGTGCGATCCAAACGGCTACATAATGGCACACAAGTGCCCTGCTCACTCCAAAGTCCCCAATTGCTCACCAGCAATAAGCACGTCCCAGCCAGGTCCGTCACTTACTGGGGTCCCCTGGAAACATTTCCATTGTGGTCTGTGCTATTTGAAGCGTGTTTCTGTATTTGGAGCACACATATTTTGTGAAACTGATGGAGATGTTTTCTTAATTTGCGGGTGTTTTTCTATTTGCATGTGTTTTCTTCTGTTGCAGCGCGTTGAGCTCTCTCAGCCACCGTAAGTTAGGGTGGCTTTCTTCTCTAAAAAAAAAATAGAATGAGAAACCTGTTGGTTGTATCATTTTAAGATTTGAGAAACATGTTGGTTATATCATTTTCAGTTTTTATTAATATTTAGAATATAATAAATAAATTAAAATCTAAACATAATTTAAATTGAATTATACTAAAAGCATTATCATATCGCATATGGATACGAGTTATCACATTTCCCATTTTTCATCAAAATTGTGTGCAGCCCTACATTCCAGCATACTGTTATTCACTTATCAGTTACTCAGATGTTAACACTTGTCACTGCCATATGCTTGTGCTCAAATAAAACAACAGCACAGAACTAATGTACATTGACTAAACAACTTGCCACATTAATGGTTGGTCTCAGTGTTGCCCCCACTGTGTGTGTGAAGACTCTCAGCCAGGACAAGGCTCTCTCAGTGTGTTGAAGTGCTCTACATCTGTGAGCTAGCTAGTACGAGGCAGCGACGGCCCACCCAGATGGCGGTGCAATTGATGCCAGTTGTCCCGGCACGAACATTGACAACTGCTCTCCCCCACACGACTGTTACTCTCCCCAGCTCCAAATGTTGAGCTTCTCCCTTTTACGTCGGAGCAGTAAATGTCAACAGAGCAGAACTGGATGCTTATTTAATCCCATCCAAATTACAACTCTTTCCTCAAACAAAAAGTGTCATACCGCCCAGACTTGGCTTGTTTAAACCTTGACCTCTGTGTTGTTGTTTTTTAGCATAAAGGGAACTGTAGTCTTTTTTTTTCTTGTCATAACAATGCTATACTCATATTTCCATGTTCACCTAGCAGCCTGGCCAACAAGGCCTGATGTCACACTTTGAAATTAGTTTAGAAGGTGTACTGGAATGTTTTGAGAATGACTCGAGAATGAGATCTATTCCACTTGAAGCCCTTTTTTTGTGTTGAGCCGAACACAATGATTTTTTGACAAGCTTTGAAAGAACTACCTTGTATAAACTCCTGCCAGCTTTTTATCCAAAACACATTTCTCAAATAAAATTATGACATGGCTTTTGACGTTTAAGATTATTTATTGAGACCGTATGATAATAACTAATAGCGATGGCAAATTATTTGTTAAATTATTTGTTTATTATTTGACACATATCAAGAATAATGAGTAAATCTTTTCATTTGAAACTGTTCTGGAAGATGTCAAATAAGCTCAAATGCCATGCATGCATATTGCTGTTTAAAAATGCTGAATACCTCATATTATGTATGCTTGCCAACAAACATAGCCCTCATTCAGCACACATGAATAATTCAGAGCTTTAGCCCACATTTATTCACTCATGTTTACTGTCATACGTAAGTCATGGTGTGCATTTGTGTTCATTCGCCAATATTCTTCAGTTGAGTGAACAGCAAAATCACCATTGCTGTGACATCACTGAAACATATTCCAAAGGGACTTTTTATAATAACTGTCAATACAATATCAAACATTATTTCATTATGTAATGTACAGCAGAATATGAACCTTAATGTTTGTTGATGACATCAATCAGTTATTATATAATGTTACATTATTTAAATTGCTGTTTGAACTTTTTAACATAACATAAAATCTGCACTGCCATAAAACATGCTTCTGATTTTGTGAGACTCTATTCTATCCTTAGTGTCCGTATTTTTGGAGGCCAGTGGGCAGTGATTTCTAGGTCAGGCGTGGAGTTCCACATCCAGCTGGGAAGATTTTCAGCAGAAAGGCCTGTCATTCCATATACTAGTGAGAGCTGAAACAATTAGAGAGCCAACCGTTAGACTCCAGCTCTCTAGAGAAATGGCTATTTATGGCACCTTGTATAAGATCTATGCCCGCAGGTCAACATTTTCCCTTGTATTTGACTCATAAATAGAGTTTATTTAAATAGAGTTTACAGCAGTCAGGCCTAAAATGGAAAGTCCAGATGAATTAAACAGGCTTTTTTTTTTTTTTTACACTGACACAAGTGATCAAATACAAACCCCACCCAGTCTCCATTCAAACAAGAACACAATGTCTTGGCCTAATTTCTGTCATGCTTGTTTCTCAGAAATAACTGAAACTAAACTGCTTGATCCAGTGAATTGAGGAACTTGCCTCTGTTAAACCCTTTTTCATTCCGTGTTTGATAACAGGAATAAATTGCGAAGAAAAAGTGGATCACAAATGTTTTTTTCTTTTTTTTTTCCTTTTTTTGGGGCAGGCAGTTTATGCAAAATCCATTTGGTTTAGTGCCCCCTTTTTTAAGATTTTCTATAAAATGTTACACACTGGATTCTGTTGTTTCAACAGATGTTATTAATGATTTTTTTACTGTCTCTAATGTTCTTTTCAGCTGGAAACTGCAGTGAATTGTATGTATAGGTACGTTTTTCAAATGAGCTTTGGGTGGAATCTTATTGAAGCTTCACAAAAAAATTAAATGAGTATGAAGGGGATACAAGCCCATGGTTTTGCCATATTGTACAATATTTAGAAATAGTGTACTATAAACAATTCTCAGTCATTGCTGTATCCCTATTGATATTAGAATGATCTATAATAATAAATCCAGCCGAATGTAAGTCTTTTCAGTACTGTCAGCTGATGGGTCTGTATGAAATGCTTGCTCATCAATGTGTCCAGTAAGGCATCCATTTCTCTCTCTCTTTGAAACGGGGATGGTACGAGCACCGACCAACAGAGCTACTAAATCAGTTTTTCTTCGTTCGTTCTCAAGTCAAACGCAGCAGCCCAAGCTTAAAAAAAGCAGATAGTTTCCACATCACCATGTTATATTCATGATTATTTAAATAATATTGGATCCAGGTTCTTCTGATTGACTCTTGTCCCTCCTTTTGGGGACTGTCATCTATCGTATCAATCAAACAGTCCTCAAGCCCCTGAGAAAGCATCTGCCGTTGCATTGCTGATAGTACCTCACAATGAGAGGCCGTGTAAATGCATTTGCAGATGACTTGTGGGGTTTTGCAGGGATTTGATGATGTGCCACCATTCAATGAAAATACAGTATTTCAATTATAATATTTTCTTAGTAGGAGATGTTTTTAATACATTGAGGAAGAATCAAAATTGTGTGTGTTACCCAGGTAAAATAATACATTTACATACATTGTAAAGGCATATCAGCAACAACAAAAATAAACTTGCCTGTTTAACTATAGAGTTAATGAAAAAGGTGAAAATAGTTATCTAAAACATTATTACTACTATTCTTGGTGCATTTTAAGTGGACATCAGGGAAAAAAGTATGATGTGGCCTAAGGCATACAGAGAAAATTACTCACTTTATTCTATTAGGCAATGGTAAATGTAAGAAATGAAAATAAAGCTAGGTTAAGTCTCTGTGACAGCACAACAGATTAGACCAGGTTAAAAACTGTACGCACCTTCACAAAGAAATTGACATAATTGCATAACAAAAATGAATTATATATTCCTCTACCAATCTAATAAATCGAATGCAATATAAATGACTATAGTATTATTCAATATAAATATTCCACATTTCTGCCCAAACCATGGTAAATTACTACAGTACATGCATGGTAAATGTTTGTAAGGGTGGTGATTAGGGGATTTAAAGTATTCTAATTTTGTTCATGGCACAATGTATCTCCTGCTTTCTTCATCAGACTTGTTGGGAATGTTGAGGCTGTTTCATCTGATTTAATACTAGTTAAATCATCAAGTGATTTGTGGTTTGTAACAGAGGTGTCGGTCGAATTGAAACGCCTCCCACTGGTTGTGACAATGCTGTTTAATAATAGTGTCCGGGACCGGGAGTAAACGCAACTCTGTGCTGGGCCGTACTGAAACAACTAGTGAAACAACTGAAAACAGCACTATTTGTTGTTACTGTACTGACCGAGAAACCGCTTCAGATTATTCAGTGACAGAGTGGTCCGAACAAATCTGAATAGTTTCAGACCGTTATGCAAGCGCGTTTAGAAAGAATTGAATGATTCAGTGGAGGAAGAACGAGCAAGCAAAGTAGGGTTGTAGCAATGAAGAAACTGGGTGTCAGGATGAAGTTGGAGCAGACAACGTAGTGGAAGGTCTTCTGGCTGGATATCAGCAAATGGAACCCTCAGAGAATCAAGGTTTTGATTCAAGGGGTGTACAAGTTACAACGTCCTCCCAACCTGTTTGTTTGGGGCGAGGTAGAAACTCCAGCATGCACCCTGATAGACAGGCTCTCTTGAACACATCTTGAGCAGTTTCTCCTGGGCAATGGCCGTTATCGCTGGTGACACGATCAAGTCCTCAAGACCTTAGCTGAGGCAATCAGCAGGGGGATTAATGAGAGCAGAAGCGCCAACACTTCAGCCACGATGATGGCAAAAACAACCCTGGTGGCTTGCTCTACACAGCACGAGACTGGGTGATGACAGTTGACCTAGATAGACAGCTGAAAATTCCAGCACACATCATCCAGTCCATGCTTAGACCAGACATCATATTGGTCTTGGAGTCAACAGCTTATCCTACTGGAGCTAACTGTGCCTTGGGAGGAGAGGATGGAAGAGGCACAGGAGAGAAAAAGGGCAGAAGTATGAGGGACTGCTGGAGGCCTGCTGCTGGAATGGGTGGGAAACCAGGTGGATTACAGTGGAGGTGAGTTGCTGAAGATTTGCAGGTCCTTCCTTCAGCAAGGCTTATTGAATGCTGGGAATAACTGGTGCAAGCCGGAGAAGAGCCATCAGCAACAGCATGGAGGCTGCAGAGAGTGCATCAAAATGGCTATGGCTGAAAAGGGGTGACATGGGGGGATAGTAAAATGCCACTTGGACACAGGCCATGGCTTGATTAAACTCATTCGGGTCGCCTGGAAGAGGGTGTCTGTTGAAAGACCAGAAACACCCAATAACGCCGGGAAACAACACTGATGATGTGTCCAAGTTTGTGCATCAGAGGTTGTATGAATAACTGAAAACATATGTTATAATGAATTTGGTATTTTGGATTAGACCAAGCATTTGTACTTTCAGAATGACAATTTGGAGGGTTATAATCTGGGGTTTCATCACATATTGCATAACCTAAGCCTTTGCTGCTTGCTGCAAAGGTGGCAGATGACGACACTGCTTTCCTCAGAAGAAGGAAGGATTTCTGCACTTATCCTTAGGGATGTGGATTAGGGTGTTTGACAGATTATCATCTTGGTTTATGTAAGTTTGGGATCAGGCCATCTTATCCAGATTTCAGATCAGTCTCTTTGAAGGTGACTATTTTGTGTATGGGTTAACAAGAATTCACAAAACTGATAATACATTTTTTTATTGAAACACCAAAATTATTTTTTACTCCAATTTAATATAAACATTCAAACTGTATCTGTAATAAACACTTTCGCGATACTTGATTTATTCAAACATAGTCTACATTAAATTAATATATAATATCAAAAATGCTCCTCCCTTTTTTTCTAGCTCACTAATGATCTGTGAACTTTGAATGGCTTTCCTGAGGAAATGTGACATTATATGGCATATTGTTTTTGTGGCATAAGCTCTTTATTGTTTCTCTGTAAATATTGTTTGGATTATTTGAAGGCTTTGGGAGTTTTGCAGAGCACTACTTTTACACTAAAGTGTTGTTGTGTTGCATTATATAATCTGACATGTTTTTAATATTTCTTATGGCTAAGCCATGATCTGGACTACCTCAGCTGCCCTTTTAAACCATTTTTAAAACTGACATAGAGAGCGATTTTAGTGAGAGGATATACAATGTAATATAATGCCAGTAGGCTGAGCAAAAATGCTTAGTAAAGTCATTTGCTTTCCTTTAGTTTTACAAACTGTGGTATGGGTTTTGGAGTAAATTATTTTCTCATTGAGTAGTAAAAAATTCACAGGCACATAATTATTTCCTGTAGTTCTGCTAGTTTTAAAGTCATCTAAGCATACTCTCTCTCAAACCATTATTGTTCCTGATGATGCCTTTAACCACTTACTATAATTTTTTTATGAAACACATAGATCAGCTTCTCTGTTCACTTGTACTTGCGTCAGCACTTATCAGCTCTATGATTGGAATAAGCTTCAAGTTGAAGAAACAATGAGAGTGATGGAAAAATTGGGAAAGGGGCAGAAGAGAAGGCCATAGTGATAAAAATCATTATGGTATATTTTTTGACACCTGTCAGGAGTGTCCTGTCTAAATACATCAGGAAATGTCATCAATGATACTGTACAAACTAAACAGATGCGCTTGTTGTTTAATTTGGGTATGAGGGTCAAGTGACTAGTTGTCATTAAGAGAAATACTTAACTGTGTTTTTGTCTCTCCTGCTTATTGAAGATTTAAATGCCAGATGGTATGTTTTGGTGATGGGCTAGAAATATTGAATATGACATATGATGGCATGCCATGCAACGCTGTGTCCTAGGGTGGGTGACTGTGTTTGTCAGTTTCTATTTTTGTGTGTGTGACAGACTCAGCAGACACACAGCACTCTCAGACAGCTGAAGCCTGGCGGGAATCTTTGTTCCCTTCCCGTGGCTCTGAGGTTCCCATGGGGATAATGTTTCTGAGACAGTCAAGGCCTTTATATGACCAACAGAATCTTAAAAAACATTATGAGCGCTCAGGTTGCCAAGTGCCAAAAAGATCTGATTTTGGACCAGTTCCTCAGTCTAAATGATGAATATGTTGCGCTCATAGGGCAAAGTGACTATAGTGTTGGGTATCATTTGAATTTTGGCGATTCTGATTCTGCTTATCTTTTCCAATTCTTTTCGATTCCAGTAAGTAAAAACATTTAGTCAAACATCTTTATCAAACATATTTATTGTGTCTTTTCACTACAAATTTCCGATTCCTGACCTTAAGTATCCAATTCCAGAATTGGAATCCATTTTCGATTCCTAACCCTAAAAGTTACCCTTTTTAATACTGATCTTTACAAACATATAGCCCCCAAATAAAACTTAACGTATCTGTCTTCCAGACTGTTCAGCTTTTGTCAGTATTCTTTTTTTCTCCTTGTCATTAATTGTTTTTTTTATGTGCTGTATTTCTAGATATTGACATGAAGAAGGACATAGAGGTGCTGATAGCAGAGGAACGTGCTGAGATCATCTCTAAATATAATAAGGTAAATTGTGCTGTTTTCTCTCACTTTTTTTTAATCAGATATTCACTGAAAAAGTATGAATACTTGATACTTTCTGTAACTTTTTCAAGTTTGCCTATTTCCTTTAATGTACAGTATGAGTTAGTAATAAAAATGTCTGTTCCAGAATTGTGATTAAAGTTCATAAGTGAGTAAATTAATACTTTATTCAGCAAAGATGCATTACATAGATCAATAGTGACAGTAAAGTTATGTATGGTGTTACTTAAAATGTATCAATGTTTTAAGCAGCACAACTGTTTACAACATTTATAAAAATAAGAAATGTTTCTTGAGCAGCAAATCAGCATATTATAATGATTTCTGAAGGATCATGTGACACTGAAGACCGTAGTAATGATGCTGAAAATTCAGCTTACCATCACAAGATTAAATTACATTTAAACATATATTTTTTTTTTTTTACAGTATTTTTGATTAAATAAATGCCGCCATCGGTGAGCATCAAACACTTTAAAAATCTTACCAACCACAAACTTCTGAACACTAGTGTAATGATTAGATTTTGAAGATGTGTTTTGAAGATGTTTATGCTGAGCATTAGCTTTTATTAGCAAGGGAAATGTATTATTGTACTGTATGTTGCTGTATGAATTTTGAATGTTGTAGATGCTGTTTATTTTGCACTGTGTTGTCTACCTCTAACCTTTGAGGTTGTTCACATGTGCTATGACCTTTGTGGCTGCTGAGTCAAGCCGGTTTTTATTTGTATAGCGATTTTCACAATACATATTGTGGTAAGGAAAACTCCCTTAGGGAAAGAGGGAAAAAATGTTGGGAGATGTTAAAGGCAGTTTTATGTGCTAGTGCAACAGACTGAAGATGTTTTTTTGTACCAACAAAGTGTTTGTGGTCTATATGGATGACATGGTGATCAATTTGACCATGGCACATCATGACATTCTCTAACAGACTCATTTGAAATTAGGGGAACACTGAGACTATAATCCCTGGCTGTCTGTCACACATCACTGCTTTCCACTCTTCTCTCCACCATGGGGTTGAGAAGAGGGCAGGAGAGCAGCAGCCGTCCCCCCTCAGGGAATCAATCCACACCAACTGGGAAAGCTTTTAAACGTCAGCTGCACTCAATGGCATTGGTTTTATGACAAGAGTTGGGACACATTTGTTTGCATTTAGTAATTTCACTAGGATGTTTTGCGAGCCACAGTAAAGTGTGTGGAGAGCTATGTGCTAGAGAGAATATTGCTGCTGTCGTTTTCCACAATTGCATCGACCACTCGGCAACACATTAAAAATGAAAAGTCCCAGCACAGAACTGCCAATTATGACACACAAACAAAATGAAAGCTTCAGCTCGACTATTAGAAATGTTTCCCCTGTATTACAGTATATGCATCACTGGGGTGGGATGAAGACAAAATCAGTCATGGCAAAAAGTGATGAGGGGTAGATTCAGATCACCAATGTACACATTTGTGATAATGTAGATATTCAGTGAAATGACAAGTCATTTAATATGAACCCATTGAGCAAAAATGTGTTGCATATTATATTCATTTGTTTTATTCAAGTTCTTTTTTCAGTTTATAAAAACTGCAACGTGCCCAAGTGTTTAAAGTAACATTTATTTACTTTCTTACTTATTATTTTAAAACTGTCTTAATATGAACCCATTGAGCAAAAATGTGTTGCATATTATATTTATTTGTTTTATTCAAGTTCTTTTTTCAGTTTATAAAAACTGCAACGTGCCCAAGTGTTTAAAGTAACATTTATTTACTTTCTTACTTATTATTTTAAAACTGTCAACCACCTAGTCAGTTCAAATAAATGCAGAATTTGATTTGGCTCACATTGTCACACACAGTTAACTGCCTACTTTAATCACAGATTTACTGCTGCCATGATCACTAGGAAATTTTATTTCATATTTCTAAATTTATTTCATATTCATAATTAATAATATGTAATTATATCATAGCATAGCATTCAATGTGTTATTACATTACCATTATTTATATAATTATGAAAATAATATAATCACTCACGAAAGTATAGAACTTCAGAACTGTTGCCTTTAAAGATGCTTAAAAGTGGCCTGGAATTGGAGGAACAGTTGCACCTTTGATAAACTCTACAAAGTCTGTGTGCAAATTAGACCAAATAAAGTATTGGCTCATGTGTGTATTTCAGGGTAGAGACGCAGGGGTTCAGATCGATCCTTGGGAGGATGCAGACTACAGCATATACAGAGTTACGGATCGCTTTGGATTTCTTCAGTAAGTCCTGGGTAAAACCCAGCATTCAGTTTCCATATTGTCAAGTGAAACATGCATTTACTCAAACTGTATGTTCTTAAATCCCCGTAAAGCTATTTTTATTTTGTCTGAAACAAATTGTCACTCATAATGACAGTGTCTTTTTTCATTCATTGCATTTTTTTTATCAGCAAACATTGTCTGTCAGCATATGTAAACCTAAAGCAGCGATTTAAGACTATAATGCTGTTGGAAACAAATTAGTTTTCACTTATAAGTCTATGCAAAGTTGGGATTTACAAGACATACACTACTATTTAAAAGTTTGGGGTCTGTAATATATTTGTATTTCTTTTGAAAGAAATTCATATTTTAATTCAGGAAGGATGCATTTTTGACAGTGACAGTAAAGACAAAATGTAACAAAATAGTTTTTTTAAAAACTATTTTCTTTTGAGTTTTAAAAATCGATAATAAGAAATGAACAGCAAATCATAATTTTCTCAAAGGAATAAATTGAATTTGGTAAGATTGAGATTTTTTTTTAAAACATGTAAAAAAAATCAAACAGACCCTAAACTTTTGAACGCTAGTGTACTTTGCGGTTTTAATTCTGTCTGAATCAAACACATCTGACACACAACCTCAGTACTAATTACAGATGGTCTTCTCAGGGTCTAAACCTAATCCCATCCAAACAGGAATGTTTGTGATTGTATGAAAGTATTAGTTGGTATAGTGTTTTTACCTGTTTATTTTTCCCTCAGTGAAGAAGAATTACCCACACCCAGTGCCATTGAAGAGAAGGTAATGTAGACATACATAAATTAAGCATGTAAATATAGTATACAGGTGAAGTACATTCAAACAGCATGCGAATATACTATTAAAATAGTATTTTGTAGAATGGTGGGAAAGATGATATTCACAGACAGAAACACAAAAGAAAACAAAGGATCACAGACTGAATCAGTAGCAGTGTGGAGACTCTTTTGTAAACAGGCTTATGGTGACCTTCAGACATGAGCGTTTAGTATACAAGAGTGTGTGGCAAACACAGCTGGACTGTCTGGAGGTGTGTTCCCATGTGATATTCAGAGCGTGGAGGTGGCAGATGCATTTTCCAGCTGACATTTGTGCAGTCGTGTTGTGGCACATAAAGGTTAAACACTAAGGTTGGAAAGAGTGAAAGCTGTCCTCAGAACAGATGTTAATAGCAGCAGGGTGATCTGAATTCCTGTCCTGCATCTAATCCCGAAGTACTTGTACATATGAGGAAAGAAATATTACTTAGAAAAAAAACAAAAACAGGAGGGTTGTTTGTGTCATGTAGCAGATATTTATATTCATACCAGTCTGTTAATGGACCTAAGGATTATAAGCATGTGATATGCACCATATACCACTGATGACATATTCTTTCAGCTTAAAACATTTATTATCATCATTTTCTATTATTATTATTAATTATGATGATGATGGTTGATGTTATTTTTTAAAATAATTTAAACAGAAATTAAACATTTATATATATATATATATATATATATATATATATATATATATATATATATATATATATATATATATATATATATACATATATAGCAAATAATTTTTCATCAGATCTCATTGTTTTCCCCTGTGCAGCAAAAACAGGTGGAGATTGAGAGGGTGCAGAAATGGCTGAAGATGCTGAAGAACTGGAACAAGTACAGAAACAGTGACCGGGTGAGCTTCACATATAGAGGCTGCAATCATTCATCTGAAAATAATAATATATTATTTATACTGTACAAATTCGATCCCCTAACCCTAAACCTACCCGTCACAGAAAACGTTCTGCATTTATACATTTTCTAAAAACATCACTTAATTTGATTTATAAGACCAAAAATGTCCCCACAAGGACAAGGATTTTGTATATTGCTATCTTTGTGCAGACAATTTGTCCCCATAACATATACCTAAACCACACTCACACACTTGCACTTACTCCTGGTGTCTTTGTGCAGATGATTAAGCGGGTGTATAAAGGCATCCCACTACAGCTGAGAGGACAGGCTTGGGCTCTGCTACTGGATGTTGAGCAAGTAAAGAGCGACAATGCAGGAAAATATGAGGTAAGGGAAAAAACATCCATGCATATACATTCCCACGCAATAGCTCCTATGGACACTATGTAGCCGCGAGTCTCTGCTGGCCTAAAGCCGGGTGTTTGGTGAGAGTGGGATTACTGGAGTGGTGTTGTGGTAGAGCTATTTCATAGGGATTAGAGTGTGATCTGAAAACAGACAGATGGCTGATATATGGCATGGAAAGAGATAGGAGGGAACAAAACACAAGCTAAACAAACCTTCAGAGCTGCTGAGATTTTACAACTAGCAGGAAGTATTTGTAGCCTCCACCATGTCGCTGAACATGGTACCCCTGGTGTTGATATACAGTTTTTTAGTAGCTTTGTAAATGCATTACACAGCTGTCCTGAATACTTGATTCTGATTGATATTTAGCAGTATTTAATGGTCAAATATTTTTGTGTAATGACCTCTTAACTGTATACTTGCCACACGACCTGGAAAAACTGTATTACAGTTTCCACAAAAATATTAAGTAGTTTTCAACATTGATAATAATAAATGTTTCTTGAGTCAACATATAACAGTGATTTCTGAAGGATCATGTGACACCGAAGACTGAACTAATGGATTCTTTGCCATCACAGAAATAAATTACATTTGAAAATATATAAAAATTACAGTTAACAGAAAACAGTTATTTAAAATTGTAATAATATTTCACAATATTTGTTTTTAACTGTTTTTATCAAATAAATGCAACATTTGAACGGTATTGTAAAAAATCGTGGCAAAATAAACCCCATTCAATATTATAAAAGTCAAACCTAGAGATGTTGTCTTCTAAGGTCATCTTGTAATGCACGGTAGTATGTCAAAGATGAAACTGTTTTTGATAAAGCCGTTTGTTTGATTGACAGAGAATGAAGGAGCAAGCCCAGCTGTACTCTCCCGAAATCAAACAGATTGACCTTGATATCAACAGGACCTTTCGAAACCACATCATGTTTATGGATCGATTTGGTGTAAAGTAAGTAAAACACACATGCATTCAAATGTGCTATGATGAGATAACTTTAATTACTGTAGATGCATCGATGCATTGCAGCTCTGCTTCTTCTGCTCTGTTCTGTTCTCCTCCTACTCGTTCAATAAAAACACTTATCTTATAATGCTGCTCAGTGATGTAACGTTAGCATACTTACATGCTGCCACTATATGTAATATATGTACACTGACAAAGCATTTAAAACACTTGACCTAGAACAGATTTTTCCCACAGGCTTTCAGACTACACTAGTTTACTATGACTCAGCTCTTGAAACTTCACATGACAGTAATGGCTCATAAATGGTTTATCTGAGTGTGCCTGAAGAGATCACGTGCAACCTGTAACAAACTGCCCACTTTCACTTTTATATATTAGTATATGGAATTGATTGTCTTCCTATGGAATTTTCATACAGTTCTCATATAGGAAACTTTGTACTTGCAGGACTGATTTCAGAATCAACTAACACCCTGTCCCAAATGGCATCTCAGATTATGTGGACTTCACCGAAGTCAAGGCTATGAGACCACAAGTCCAAACCAAGTGTGCCATTTGAAACAGGCCCTAAGATTTGACCATAAAACACAGACACATTTACAAAACAGAGACCATGTATATGTTTATTATTAAATTAAATTACGAGTTTGCTCAAAAATTTCTTCCATCGGTTTTGTAAGTGCTTTAGTAATGTGTTATATCCAACTATTTACTGTATCAATGATGATGCAGCACACGGTAGTATACACTACCATTCAAGTGAGTAAGATGTGAAAAACAACAACTTTACACATCTTATAGAATTTAATAGTCTTATTCAGCAAGGAGAAGAAACTTTTGAACGTTAGTGTGCATCAAATATTCTGTATAAGAGAAATATAAAAAGGCAGAGTGGATGTTCATCAACATCTTGTTCTCTATTGGCTGCTTCTGCAGACAACCTCTGGAACTGGTTTCTCGATTTTGAGAGCTTGTTCCCCCAGCAGGCCAGAAATGGGAGTGATGTCACTGAGGATTTAATAGATTGCAGGCTTTAGAGAGCCAAGTGGAAAGTCTTGCTCATCTGAAGGGTGTCATTAATGCTCACACACGATGGGAGGGGCTCCACTGTAATTTGAAGGAACAAATGCATCTTTGTGGGAAAATATGGATGTTGGTTTGTGTGTTGTTGATGTGTGTTTGTATCACCGATGATGTGACATTCAGTAAAGTGAGCAACACGAGAGTTTGAGCCTGAGAACTCTGTTTTTCTTTTCACAGGCAGCAGTCTTTGTTTCATGTGCTCACTGCGTACTCTGTTTACAATACGGTAAGTGTGCAATCACATCCATGGTTAATAAAGAGATGTTACATAATAGCTGACTTTGTCTGTTCTTGTCTGCAGGAAGTGAGTTACTGCCAGGGCATGAGTCAGATTGCTGCCATTCTGTTAATGTTCATGAATGAAGAAGATGCATTCTGGGCTTTGTCACAGCTCTTAACCAATCAGAAACATGGCATGCATGGTGAGCTCTTCTCATTTATTCTGCTTGTGGCTAAGAATTTTAATGTTGATTTAATTGCTAGCATATTATGTAAACTTCATAAGACTTTATGACATAAAGCACACTTCTGGTCAATAATTATTATTATTGTTTTTTTTGTGTATGTGTGTGAAAGAAGTCTCTTATACTGTACTCACCAAGCCTGTATTTAATTTGATTAAAAAAAAAAAAACAGTATTATTGTGAAATGTCATTACAGTTTGAAAATAACTATTTGAAAAAATATGTATTTTAAATTGATGGCAAAGCTGAATTTTCAGCAGCCAATTAGCAGTCTTCAATGTCACATGCATCTTTAGAAATCATTTTAATATGCTGATTTGCAGCTCAGGTAACATGTTTTATTATCATTATTAATGTTGAAAACAGTTGTGTGTCTTGACGAATAGAAAGTTCAAAAGAACAACTTTTTTTATAGAAATCATTTATAATATTCTACATCTCTTTACTGCCACTTTTGATCAATTTAATAAAGTATTTATTTGTTTCAAAAAGAAAAGTCTTATTGACCCTAAATTAAATAAATAACACTTTAGAATTTAACACAGGGTATTTTTGTTGGTCTTCTGTTGGGAAATTTTTTTCATACTTGCACATTTGCCCATCACAGGATTCTTTGTTCCTGGATTTCCCAAACTTCAGCGTTTCCAAAACCACCATGACCAGATTCTCTCCAAACTTTTACCCAAACTGAAGAAGCATTTGGTAAGATTGCTTTGGCAGACACAATACTGCAAAATGTACTCAGAACCTGTAAGATTAGTTAAGTTAAATAGTTTCTCTATTGCTGAGTTCTCTTCTTTTCTTTTCCATTTACATGCACTCGCATCAGGATAAGGAGCAGATGTCCTGTGGGATTTACAGCACTAAATGGTTCCTCCAGTGTTTTATTGACAGGGTACGTGTTTGATCTCAGCAGATGCATTGTAACCTAACTGACAAGTGTGTTATGTATGCAGTGACTAGTAGATAGGTATACATGCTCAATCATATGCTAAGCTTAGTCATCAAAGCCAAGGAAATGATATATCAGCTGTGTGTATATTAAAGTGCCTGATCAGGTCACTGCAGACAATCCTAAAAGTGGTGATTCATAAGCCAAACGGAGGTGGAGTTTTGGCTTTATTTGAATGCAACTGGTGAGTCAGTGTTCTGATAGAATCCGTGATTATCTTCCACCATCGAGGGACTGAAAAACATATGAAGAGGTGCTGGCAGTGAGACCTGCTCAGCTAAAAACTTCACCTTGAGGTGATAAGTGGACATTCAGATTTACACAGGCAGAGGTTTTGATTGATATTATAGATGTGGATACAGAAAGGGGAATTGAAATTGAGTGTCACAAGCAAAGCATTCATAGGGTCTGATCTTATAAAATGTGTAAAGGAGTCAAAACAGTGGCATGAATTCCTCTATCACACACACAAAGATCTGCTGCAAGGAAACGCGGTTCTGATGCCTTTACTGAACTGTGATGATAAACAAAGTATTATATGATGAGAAAAAAAACAGGTATGCTTGAGCATTCCATTTTAGAGTCACATCTTTGACATCACATACTGTTTTTGGTTTGTTTAGATGTCTTTGGTCCGTGCTGTGTTCATATTCCACTTAAACCGCAGCAGAGTTAGTTTGGAAGTGGACTTTTCAGAGGTCTTGATCCACTTGTTTGGTGCGCACCAGGGTTCGGATGGCAGCTTTCACACTTATTCAAGTGAACCGTGCTAATAGAGCAATCGCACCAGTTTGTTTAATCGAACCTGTGTGAACACAACCAATTTATATATTTATAATAGATATTCATATTGCAATATTGAAAGTCTAGGTCTAGGTTAAGAGTACAACATTAAAATCTGTAAAGAGTAGTGAAAATAAATAATGAATAAATGGTAAATAATTCAAACTTAATTTTGGGGTCAGTAGGTTTTGAGGACATAAAAGTACCCCCAGTTTAAGAAACATCCTAAAAAGGGCTCTCTGATGGATGGACTCACTTTGGTTACATGAGGAAAACAGTTTTGGTAGAGTGAGTGACCAACGCCCATGTCTTAAGTCAAACAAATTGTTATTGGTTGATGTTTGGCACAGTGCACTACTATCCTAAGCTTCTGACCACTAGTTTCTGACATCCAACTTATTTGAATAACCTTAAATTTGATCAAAAACACCTCATTAGGTTCAGTACAGGCTGGTGATATATGTGACAGTCTCATTTGAAAATAGCTAATAAGTAGCCACAATACAGCATTGTAAAGTATGGGAATGTAGATTGAGGTTGGTGGACTTGGCGAAGAGGAATTAGGTTTCAAGAAAATGAAGGAAAGGGGTTGAAAGAAAGTGTTTCTTCCTCTCTTTTTCAGGGCCTCTTGATAGAGGGAGAAGTGTGCAATTAGCAGGCAGACAAGGGTGTTTCAATGTTTACTCTGCACATACACACAATCCTGTGGGTTTGGCTCTGGAGGAAAGAGAGCAGCCACTGTCAGCACTGCAGAATCCTGTCCAGCTCGGTTTCAGAGCTGTGCTTGTGGACTGGCAGGATCCTTGCTGAGGGAGATCAGCTTTAGAGCAACAGAGGCCCCAGTTTAAAACTGTATTTGAGAATGAAGATTCTACAGATTTAGATTGTCCATTATGCTGTGAGGGCCTTTGTATTGAGCTGCCGGTCATAGTTCATCCACAAACATGTCACCTTTTCCAGACCCCATTCACTCTGACCTTACGTCTGTGGGATATCTTCATCCTGGAGGGCGAGAAAGTTCTGACAGCCATGGCTTACACCACCCTTCATCTCCACAAAAGTGAGTTCCTCTTTTTACAATACTAAATTAACAACAATTTTAATGCAAAGATCTCAAAATCTACTCCATATCCATTAACAACTTCATAGAGCTATTTACTACATACCCTAAATAGACCTGATTGTCTTGACTTAAATTAAAACCTCTCAGCGCATTATGGAAATCTAATGATTCTTCACTGTGAAATGAAAAACTTACTGTACCTACTTATGTCCAGAACGTTTGCTTAAGATGTCTCTGGAGGACCTGAGAGAGTTTCTGCAGGAGAAGATAGGAGAGTCAATCTACCTCAATGATGACATTGTCATAGAGCAGCTTAAAGTATCTATGTCTGAACTTCGCAAAATGAAGCTTGACTTCCCACCACCAGGTTCAGCTATTTTCTTTATATGATATCTGACTGCATGAATCTGTTCACTTATGTGTTGTCATTTGAATGCCTTTATCACTGTTAACTTAGTTAGGAGAGCTCACTGTGAAACATACACCCTTTTTATCCCTCATATACAGAATGTGTAAAAGAATATTTCGTTTAGTTGACATAATATACAATTTTATAACATAATATAAAGTAATACTCTATATACTATACCATTCAAAAGTTGGGTTTAGCAAGGACACATTCAATTGATCAAAAGTAACAGTAAATACATGAATAACGTTACAAAATTGTTTTATTTCAAATAAATGCTAATTACTTCCTGAAAAATGTATAATGGAGCACATGCAGCACAATATTTTTAACATTGACAATATTAAGAAATGTTTCTTGAGCACAAAATCAGCATATTAGAATGATTTCTGTAAGATCATGTGACACTACAGACTGGAGTAACGGCTCAGCTCTGCCACCACAGGAATACATTACATTTAACAGCAAAATCTGTATTCAGGATCTGTATTCATTATATTATTCATTATATTTTTTGCCACAGTTTATGTAGGTCACCTACATTTAGTTCATTATTATTTTTGTGTTCACAGCTAAGCCTGATGAGTTTCCAAGGAAACCTCTGGGTCTGGAGCTGCCTGTAGTTCTGACTCCGGACAAAAGGCCCAAACCGAGCCTCTCAGAAGATACGCCCAACAAAGCCCAGCTCATCAAACGGCCACCAGCCTCTCTGCACATCTCTCTACTGCAGGAGTCCATCATGCTAGATGACAGCCCTCCACAGGACAAGAAGCCTTACAAAGATGGAGGCACCGGCAGCATGTCACCCCTCCCGTCACCCGACCCGGTTCTAGTGCACAGCCAGATTCCCCTCACACCTGACGGAATGATAGGAGCCCCTGAGGACGGCGGGGAATGGCCTCCTCCATACGAACCTCCTGTCCCAGAGATTAATAAGACCCAAAACCAACCGGAGCTGTGCGATTCTACTCGTCCTCCAAATGTGGCTGAAACATCACCTGGTGAAATGGCTTCACAAACATCTCAAAACTTGGAGCAGGACACTTCAGAGACAGTAGGGGGCAGTGTGGAGAGTGACTTACCCTCGGACAATGTTTCCATGCAGCATTCCAGTGTATCCAGCTCTGAAAATGGAGAGGTGGGAGATGATGAAAGTCAGAATATGGACAAATCTTCAGAGAGACTCTCCATGTCGCCCAAAACATCCTCAACAGCCTGCGAGCAGTCACAGTTATCTGACAAACCAATTCCCACCGTCCATTCAGACCCTCTGTTTCAACACCCAACCAGCCAACACTTGCCCAAGTCAGAGACATTTTAAGCCGCCAACTAACTTTTGTTCAAGTGCTTTGCCAGTGTTCCTGTGGAAAGCATTATTGATAAAAGCAAGTATTTTAATATTTGACTTTTCAGCAGCTCAAGTTTGTTCAGGTTGAATCTGGACGCGTTTGTACAAACATTACAGTTGGCACGTATGACCAAGATAAAGTCTTCATAAAAAAGTGAGCCGGCTCACTGTTAAATACACAACTCAGCTTATAGTCAATTGTTTTATGAACAACTGCCTCCTGACTTTTCTTCCGGACTCTCTTAGTTGGATATGGTTTGCACAGAACCGTCACTTAAGAACACCACAACACCGCCAATGTCTTTGCAATTTCTGTATCCTAATATAATGTAATGGTATTAGCTGTAATGGAAAGACATGCTCTGAACCGCACTGCAAAATGACTGATTTTCAACTATAGTGATTTCTAACATTCAGAATCAACCAGTGGTTAATATGCTATGGCTTGACAGAATATTGTAATTATTTGTTATCACATTCCACTCCAGGTTAAATGACACAGTAGCTTACCCTTTCAGATAAGAAGGTACAGAGTAATATACTTGTAGTGTGTGGTAATTTTAATGGTCATAATCAAATAGGCTCCGTTTGTGATGTGAATTGTTTGTTGATATCAGCTTTATGGTAATTTTGCAGTCCACAAGCCAATATTTATCATTCTGATAGGGCAGTATGGCTCAAAACGATCTGGCACAGTTTCACTGAGACAGCTGCAATTTAACTTCCCATATAGATAAGCTGATGGCAATATTAAACATGGCCTTTAACAAGATTGAACCATATTTTTCTGTCACCTCTAACCACAACTTTCTATACATTTGGTATTTGTACATTTTTCATTTGTGCGAACATTTTGTACATTTAGCTTTTTAGAGTATAGTATTTTAACGCTTCTAGGATTTTGTATTTGTAAATAACTTTAATGTCAGATTTGCTTTCTGATGGCCTCATCTAGCATAAGCCTACTTAATAATAATAATAATAATTTGGTCCTGGAAGGCTGTACCCAGGAAGTGCTTCAGGTTTATTTCAACTGCTTTAACAAACTCATGCTTTGAAGGTTATGAATTGTTTTGTCAGATGATGTTTCTCATCATTATATGTAGACCAATGCAAAAACTAAAATTGTAATCTTAAACGGAGAAAATAGAAACAATGGAAGTATTCTTAAGTAAAGTAATTATACAGTCATTAATTATCCAAACAGGTTCTCTAAGCATTTTTAAGCAGCTGTATTGCCTCTCAGAATAACAGTGTAAACCTATTGTAAGTCTGAAATGAGCAATGTATTGTTATTATTATGCCATTGTATTAAGACATTGATGGTTTTAAATTCTATTACAGTGTGGACTCTGTCAGATGCCTCTCTGTAAATGTCATGGTTATCAGTTTTTTTTCCCAAATTCAAAATATGTTTTCAGTACATTATTTGAGTTATGGATAGTGTACATTCCTTTTAAGGAGTTTTGAGAACTCCAACCAAAAGGCTTTGGTTTTATTCAGTCTGTATATAGTAAATATACCTATTTAATTTGTTATTCTATGTTTGAATTAGATTTGCAGAAATAGAACTTTTCTAATCTGGTGTGGGTTGTTCAGATTTTTTGTTGTTGTTGTTGAAACACACAATACGCCACTGCTCCGTATTACCACAAGAGGGCTCTGTAAACGAACTGTTTGTTTACAATGTATCCTCACTGATCCCTCATTCGCACTTCATCCCACGTTTTAGTTAGCCTACTTGTCATATTTTCAGCAAAAGATCAATAGCATTATAATCCATTTCATTATTCCTTTCTTTTATGCATAGAAAAGGTGTTCTGGTGAACTATGGTAGGCGCAGCAATGTTTTAGATTTCCATCTCAGAGAACACGTCAGAGATTGATACCGCAGTGAGATATTTGCTTGCATCATCAGACTACCTGTAATATGAGTATCTTTCATGTCTGTTTCCTGCTCTCGGAGGACACTGACAGCATGTGGTGACACAGGTTTGTGTGATGGATGCCACGCCTTGGCAGATTGTGAGTGCCATACATCATAATTGAGCCTCAATGAGAGTGAGAGAGAGAAGGGCTGACAGAAGTAGAGCAGACGCGAGAAAGATGACACACCATCACTCATCTTCATAATTGAGCAGGTATTGATGCGCTTAGTGCTTAGTTTTGCAATGCAACACTTTACCCTACAAAGGTTATCGGACTGCACTCATCTAGCCTACTCTTTAGCCTTTAACTATGTTTGATCTGAAGAAGAAAAAAGATCAAATTTAAAGATAAAGATATAAAGCAGCTGGACTGGAAATCTTGTCAGTTCATATTCAGCTTTGATCTGATTTTGATCAGCTCCTTTGAGCTGAGACAGAATCAACTCTCAGGGTTGCTGAACATTAGCACTTGCACCTCTCTTTCTCCTCCTGCTTTATGCCTGAGGTTATCCGTTTAAAGACAGTTTATCATGTGCCTTGGTTTCAGCATCCAAAACAAGGAGGACAGAAATCAGCTTTCAAAGGTTAATAATCTCCAAAGGAAGCACCTTTAATCCTGACATACTAAGGGTTTTTCTAAAGGATGCTTTATTCAGACCAAGCTGTTATCCAGTCCTCCTCCATGAGCCTTAAATAATAGACTCTTCTGGTAGAGTTTTAGCAATGGTTCAAAACAGAAACTGCTGTAAATATCATCATATGCCCACATACTGTACCTAAACTGACTTTAACATATAAAGAGATATCCATTTGGATAAATTAAGATGAACAATACAATGAGAAATTCACTTGTTATTAGGATATTTCTTCACATAGCCTATAGCTCTAACGCTTTGCTATAGACCTATGAACATGTAATCAGGGCCTTATATGTTTTCATTTATTGGGCTGTGGTCATTTTCTCATGTTCTCAGAGTGGTACAATAAATATTTTTTCACAAAAATAAGTGCTAAAATAATTAGATTTAAAAATATATTATAATAATGGTAGTCTATGTACAGTAATTATGTTTCTCATCATACAGTCCATGTTTTTTGGATAACAGGTGGATGTTATCCAAAAAAATATAAAATATGTTTTATTCAAAAACTTTAAAACCACATCTATAATTAAAACATACTTAAATAAATTGTCCACACTGTTATGCAGGGTTTAGTATAAGTTTAGTAATATAAAAAAAAATTATGTTTGTTTTAATTAGAAAATGATTAAGTGTGTCCCTTAAACACGTTCTAATCTAAATTAAAAGTGAACTTTAAGCTTTATAGTAGGCTTTATACAAAGCTTTTTGACATACAATGAAATTACACTTATATTGTAGAAAATAAAATAATAATAATAGTTTTATAGAGAGAGAGAGAGAGAGAGGGAGAGAGACTATATTAAGGTATCACATCGGGGGACATTTTGTCACTTAATAAATGAAAAAAGTAGCCTATTATAGCAAAAGTTTAAATTAGAGGTAGGCTAGTATTACCTAGAGTGGGTATTGTCAGTAAATAATAATAATTAAAATAATTGCCTAATATGATAATAATGCCATTTAGTTGTATGATTTTTGACAACTTCCCTTAGTTAATGTCTTTTTAAGAGTCGTAAACGTCAGTGTGTGAATGGGATGAAGGTGGATTCAACAATGCCCAGGGATCATTCTTGAGGCTTTCAGGGAACGCGCGCTGTGAAGGCTTGCTCATGAAGGTAACAGCTCCCTCTATCATCAGAACAGACCACTGTTGAAAACCAGGATGCAACTATGGGATGCGGTCGGACAAGTGCGCTGATGCTGGGGGAATATTTCAGTTTTCTTTAATAGCAGAGAACACCAAAACAAAAAGGACTCAAAACAAGGATTTAGATGGCACCAGACGAAGATGTTTGCAGTCGATTTGTATAGACTGTAAAACACACCGGGGAAACAAAAGCGTGCTCGTGAATACCAGCGCGAGAAGAGGCACCGAGACAAACCCAGAAAACAGCGATGCTTTATCAACGCAAGCAGAGCTTTATTTGTTTTCATCGCTCTTTTTACAATAAACACGAGAATAATCCGAGAAAAACAGATAATTTAACACTTCCACTGTCTGCTCATCACATAACGCGCCTGGAGTAATGATTTGTGCTGAACTATAATGACAATAACAGACTTTAAGATGAAAACCTCCGTGTGAGACATATCGAAAAGGAAATAAGTGTGTACAGTAAGTTTGTTCTGGTTGGACTCAAGTGAGCAGTCAAGACAGACACAGGACAGCGCAACATCAGCCAACACACACACATCTCCTGTGTTGACACCGGTTAGACATGCCAATTTTATTGAGAAAAACACGTCTACTGTAAGTATTAATTATCAAAGCAATAATAACTGACTGTACACATAACCGTGTAAATGTCATTTATAATGAATACCCTTTAGTACAGCAGATGCGGATGTGGCGGGGAAGTTTTGAATGTCATTGTTATAAACATAATGTTCATCAAGAATAAAGGAAACATTCTTTAGATGTTCATTTGCAAGTCTAAATCTGTTCCAATCTGCTAACTATTATCAGTATTGTGAGTGTGAAGCTGATCATTTCAACATCTTTTGAAATTCTAGCTGTACAAGATCAACACTGAAGGGCACCAGTCTGAATTTTCCACTGAGTGGGTGATGTTACTGTAATGAGGATGCGCTTTCCTCTGAAGAAGATCCGCAAGCAGTTTAAACTCCTTCTGCTGCTCGTTTTGCTTATGTTTGCCATTGGGTTCACGTATCTTCACATCAACCAAGGCAAAGCCATCAAACTCCACTTCAACTATGGGAAAGGTCAGTATGGATGATGGTGAACGAGATTTCACCAAGTACAACATGTTCCTTGATCAACATCTTTGTTGAGCCTGGAACAACATTCCAATCAACCAATCAGATTTGAGGGACAAGTTTATAGTTTGTCACTAGGCTTACAACCAGTGTTTGGTGCTTCTACATCAGTGTTATTCACCTATATCATTCATTTCCCTATGATTTTATGGGTGACTTATGGGTTAGGGTTAAGACTACATTTTGAATGTTGTTCCAGGATCAACAAAATGTGTAAAATATATTATATTTTACTTGGAAAAATCATGGTGACCGGATGACACTATAGCCTTGAACATTCATATTTCTTATCAGCGAACAGTCAGGCCCATTGAAGCTTTAATGAACATATCCCGAATAACTTGGACAAAAATCTAACCATGTGAAGCTGACTGTGAAAAATGGACTATTCATAATTATCAATTCAATGTTTCTATTGGGTTTCAGGAGGTTAATGAGAAAGGCAGTAGAGCTGTCCATTTCTTAAGCTATTGTATGATCTAAATGAGGATTTTTCCTTCAGGTTAAAGTTTAATTATCTCTTATTTCTGCCCAGCGAACTGCTGATTATTCTCAAACTAATATGCACTCTTGGTTGTACAACCATTAGTGTCATTTATCTCTTTTAATTCCTTTTATAACTGTTTTAATTTCCCTTGCTTTTATTTTGTGCTTATTTTCTATGCAAAGCACTTTGAATTGCCATAGTGTGATATTTTAATTCCTTTCTATGTAAAGCATTTTGAATAACTGTTTTAATTTTCCTTGCTTTTATTTTGGGATTATTTGTATTCCTTTCTATGTAAAGCACTTTGAATTGCCATAGTGTATGAAATGTGCTATATAAATAAACTTGCCTTGCCTTGCCTAGTACTACAGATAAGACTTGAAGCGGCTCTGTGCAAAGATGATTTTCCTTTATGCTTTTTAAAGAGAAATTAAGTCTAACCCACAGGCACAATTTGATGAATGTCCTGAAAGGTACCAATTCAGTGACAAGAGTTCCCCTTCCTTTAGTTACTGTCAGGAATAATCACTTACCACACAATTCTAACAGCACTAGTGAACTTTTACACATTTTTCTTTTATACTCGGTGTTGTATGTGAATGCATAAGAGAGGTCGACGTAAAATGCTTTTTACATATTAAGACTTTTATTCACATAGTAGATATGCATACATGTAGCATAAAATGTATGATATATAGTTAGAAATCATGAATTCCAGTGCTCAGACATTTTTATTCAGCTCACATGTGGGTTTTGTTTCTGCTTACCACTAAATAACATTGCATCAACTTAAAAAAAAAACATTTAAAATATACAAAGACGTTTTAGCAAGAGTAGTCTGTTTGTAGTCAGAGTTCGGATGTTGTTAAATAGGTTGACCTGGAAAACTTATGAAATACAATAATCAGCACATTCACTAATCACTATATCAAAAGCTTAGTTTGAGATTCTGCATTGGTTTCCTACATTAAAACACTCACACATTAAAACATTTTTGTTTTTATACCACACCCACATCCTCTCTTATGCAAAAATGTCATATTTGCTCTGAGAAAATGTTGAAAACAATTTCTAATTTAGCATTCGAAAAAACTAAATTGGATTTTTTTTTAATCACAGTCTCTCATTAATGTTTACCTTGAAGCCATATGTCCTTTGTTATTAGAGGTGAAGTAATTGTTGCGGATTAGTTGATAAACCATGACTATTTGAGAGAGGAATACATTTGTATATTTCTAATTATAGCATAAAGGCTCTAGGCTTTTTTTTCCCCATTGGTTTTCCACTGATTGAGATTTAAAAATGGAAGCTAGCTGCTGTGAATTCTGTGGCTGAAGTTGACAGGCAGAGAAATTAGAGGTACAGACTCTTTTAACCCATGGGTTAATGAAATTTGTGTTAAGCTTCTCTCGACACACAAGGTAATGCTTATGCAAATGGCTGTTTTGGACAGATGCCACAGTTATCTCAAGTGAGACGTTCATATAGGTGGGAAGTAAGAGCGCTAATCTCGAAAGTCACTTCACCCGTTAGTCATTAGTCAGAGGGGAGGTAAACGTCTTGGAGGGCATGTTGATCTATGTGGACAAAGGTATTTTGGAGACACACTTGTTGCACAATTGCATTTATACTGTGCATCTTGAATGCTAGTCTTTTCATCAGCGGGAGAGATCCTGCATTTGTGTTTAGGTGACTGAACAGTCCGTTGTCTGTTGACTTGGCTCGGGGCAAGGACACATGGAGCAGGTGGTGGTCCACTCAGCACAAGACAGGAAGAGCATAAAACATGCAGATTTTGATGAGCATACTGCCAGTCAGAGAATTCAGGCAGAAGCACATTTTGAAATATGAAGTCTTATTCAAAATGACTACTTAGAAGAGACACTGGGACATTTTTTTCTTACAGTTATTCTTAGCTCAGTGAGGTAGCCTATCATATGTTTACATATGCACATGCACTTTTTATGTGCAAAATATTTCTTTAGCAATTTTTATGAACAACTCAGTTGTCCATGCAACCAGCAATGCTTTGGGATTATCAGTGTTTCTCGTCTGGGCAGCTTCAAGTATCACCACATAGATCTGTCTGCGGCCTCTTTCTGCAAGAAGGAGCAGTTTGTTTACCACCCACTCGGTTAATTGGGAGGCAGTCGGCTGACATCCAAGGAGCCGTTCATGTGTCACCTACACCTGCTATGAAATTTGGACTGAGACTGACTGGTCATATACGTTCAGGTGTGAAGCCACTGGGCTGCACTCAGATTGGATAAGCCCATCTGTGCCAGGCTCATTTCCTTCTTCAGCAGGATATCACAGATATTAATGTATGAAGTGAAACCAAGAATGCTCAAAGTGTACACCTTTCCAAAGCATACAGTAATATGATAACTGTGGTCACAGATGAAGCTCTTATTGGACTTGCATCACTACTCTAATGTGTTACCTAGTCACTCTTCAAGAACTACTTGTGACCTGGACCATTATTGTAAAGTGAAAAAAAAAAAAATTCACTTTAAAATAATGGCCAAGATCACTAGTAGTTCCTGCAGGTATATTCAGAGTAAAAAAAAAAAAAGATTGATTACGTCTCAGACACACGATAATGTTGTGATTAGTGATTAATTTATAATTCTTTATAATTTGTCATAGTTAATAGTTATTAATGAGGCTAATCTCATTCAGTAATTATTGATTACACATAAGGAACTCTCTTAGTCCTATGTGATGAGGTTCAGAGTTTGGAAGGAAGAAGACAGGGTCGGCGTGACCGGGACTCGTTCGTTTTATTGTGAAAACTCCAAACCAATAAACAAAACAAAAGGCGCGCAGACAGTGCATTCACCGTAGCCTTGCTACAGCACAAAACAATCTCACATTAAATACTCTTTCCACCTGATCAGCTCAGACTCATTCCACTAAGTTGTCGGCCACTCTTTCCACTTGATGACGGCGTACGAGTCCTTAGTCCTCTCTCTCTCTCTCTCTCTCGCCACATCCTAAATTTTATATTACTTACTGATTAGATAAGCATATTTCCATATTAGTTAATAGTAGTAGCTAAGTGTTAATGTAGTACTACTCATTTGTTCTGAATTACTTCCCTGCATTACTTATTAATGACGGACCATTATTCTAAAGTGTTACCCAGCATGTTTCATACACCCAAACATTATGTATTACATATAAAAGATGCTGGCACCTCAAACTCTCATTGGTATTCCTGGATGCAGCAGTGGCTCTGGCTCTTGGGCTGAAGATGTGCTCTGCATGGCCTGAGTCCAATTGTAGAGGAGCCATTATCATTCCTTATTCATGGCTCTTTTATTTAGGGAGAGAACTATATGGGCGGTTGCAAGTTGCATGTACTTTTTTAACAAATGTTCTTTTACTGTGAGAAGTTTGCACATTGCTTTACACAGTTCGGTTCCTATACATTATTTCAAAATAATGTATTTTGCAGCCTTTGTCTTATTAGTAATCTTTGCCAATATTGATAATGTGTTTACTAGGGCTGTCAAAAGATTAATCGCGATTAATCGCATCCAAAATAAAAGTTTGTTTTTAATAATATATGTGTGTGTACTGTGTATAATTAATTTTGTATATATAAATACACACACATGCATGTATATATTTAAGAAAAATGTGTTATTTATATATAAAAAAATTATATTTATATATAATATAAACTATATAAATATATATACAGTATATGTATGCAAATATTTCTTAAATATATACATGCATGTGTGTGTATTTATATATACAAAATAATTATACACAGTACACACACATATTATGTAAACACAAACTTTTATTTTGGATGCGATTAATCGCGATTAATCTTTTGACAGCCCTAGTGTTTACCTTTCAAAAACTCATGTTAAACTCATGAGCAAAAGTCAGATTGGCAGTTGTTAATGTACTGAGTATGAATAATCTTTTATACAGGCAGTTTTGCAGTACGAAGGAAAGGAAAATCTTTATCCATCTGCTAGGCTAACAGTACAGGTGCAAGTTCAGTTGATTCTTTGAAGATGGTGTGACATCCAGTCATGCTAACATTATTAATTTAATTGTAATAATCATCATTTAATTGTAATATTATTTCACAATATTACTGTTTTTACAGTATTTCTGCTGATTTATTTAGCGATGACACCCCTCTGCTGTGTGTTGCAATGGATCTGCTTTGGCTTTGGCTTTGTAAGAAGCTATCTTTAGGTTTCGGACACCATTACAAATGGCTGTCCCCTCAAATAGTGCTCTATTTAAGGGTATGGAAGCAATTTCAGACAGCCTTATAATTTGCAATCCATGTTTTCACTGTCATACGGTATGGAGTGGTATTTCGTCTCTTTTGAAAGAGTACAGAATCTCCGGATCAAAACACAATTGAAGAGAAACAAGCGATAGAAGCATTGCTTATGCACAATGGATGCTTGGACATATCTAGCTGCAGAAGATCTTGTGTTGTTAAAAAGCAGTTCCAGACAGAGTCTTTAGACGCTGCTTGGTTTTTCCTCACTATATATTCACTCCTAAAGTAGATTTTGAAACTATGAAACATACATCAATTACTAATCAATACTCAATTTAAATTATTCAATATATTCAGACATTTCTCGGTCTTTGTCATATGGAGGCACATCATCCATGCATGTTTTGAGCAGTGTTGTGTACTCGAGACTCGGACTTGGTCTCGAGACCATATTTTAATGGTCTCGGTCTTGTCATGGACTCGTGTGCATTTTGACTCGGAATTGACTCATACTCGAACATATTAGGACTCGGACTTCCCGAGTCCACTCGAGTCCCATTCAAAATATTTCATGATTGTTACTGTATGTTAATATTTCTTTAAATTGTTGTTTGATTGAAACGTCCAATGATTGCTGACTTTCTTGTGCGCAACTGCGCATGACTTGAGACTAACGTCTAATTTTAAGTAATAATTGTAATAAAATGACCTTTACACCACCTACTATGTGGCCTTTTTACCATTACAGTGTACATAATTCCATATGTGGCCTTTTTACCATTACAGCGTACATAATTCCATGGTATATTTGATTTACTGTTTGAGTATGGTGCCAATTTTATTGTTACCATCAAATATTTTACATATTCTTGAAGATATCTTTAGGTCTGGTTTTTAGACCCAACTTCAGGTTATCCAACCTCTCTGGTCTCGGTCTCGACTCGGACTCGACTCTCTCTGGTCTCGGTCTCGACTCGGACACGACTCTCTTTGGTCTCGGTCTCGACTCGGACTCTACCCTCTCTGGTCTCGGTCTCGACTCGGACTCAAGTGAGCTGGTCTCGACTACAACACTGGTTTTGAGAACAGCTGTATATCAATGCTGCGTTCCAGTCCACTTTTAGACACGCACTTGCGAACTTCCCTAAGCACTTCCCCTCGAGGGAATCCCCGCCGCCATTTTGAAGTGTGTTCCACTTCGTGAAGTGGGCGAGGGAAGTTTAGATGGACAGACCCTCGTTCCCTCGATTTTGACCGAGGGAGCGAGTCTACTTCATGTATACACTTCAGGCACCTATATGTCCCACAATGCGATTGTGACGTCACCACAAATCTTGTCTAATCACCACCACAACAAACAACTCTATGATATATTAATTATATATATTTTTAATTTAAAACAACCCACACACACACCTATATACATTTGGATGCTACATTAAACAAATTCTTAAAGGGAAAAAGTTTAAATAATAAATCAACTCTTTAGCTGATTCCAAATGATCAAGGGCTTAGGACAGGGATGGGCAACTTCGGTCCTGGAGGGCCACTGTCCTACAGAGTTTAGCTCCAACCCTGAAAAAAATCACCTGCCTGTAATTTTCTAGTAATCCTGAGGACCTTGATTAGCTTGTTCAGGTGTGTTTGATTAGGGTTGAAGCTAAACTCTGTAGGACAGTGGCCCTCCAGGACCGAAGTTGCCCATCCCTGGCTTAGGAAGTTCCAGTTCAGCCCATTGCAGTTTCTGCCAGTAGTGGGCACTCGTGCATCGCAAGCAATGACGTACATCCGAGTGAACGAGACGGAGGGAAGTTAGCGAGTGAAGGGCATGACAATTTTGGACTGGAACGCAGCACTGGTCTTCATAGAGCTTGTCTGCTAACCTGCTGTAATGTTTCTGTTTGTTTGGACTTCCTCTTCTTCTTCCTCTTCTTCTTCTTCTTCTTCTTCTTCTTCTTCTTCTTCTTCTGTAAATTTTATTGGCAGCTTGCAATCAGTGTGCATTACCGCCATCTACTGGGCTGAGGTGTGATCTCATTGGGACGTCATCATTCAAAAAACAAACAAAAACAAAAACAGCCCAAGCTTCAGCTAGCGCTGCATGTTCAGCTCCTCCAGCTTCCACCCTGAGCTTTTGACTTCCTCTGTGTTCATTGTTCAGTTTCTAGCCACTCCTTCTTCATTAGTTCATTTGGTTCAGCTGTATCTGGTTAGTTACTATGGTTACTGTCATTGAGTTCATTTGCTCCAGCTGTGTCTCGTTTCCCTGATCTGTTCTCTCTGTATTTAAGCCCTCTGTTTCTCACTGTTGGTTGTCTTGCATTATATATTGTTATCAGTGATTTGTGGTTGTTTGTTTTCTGGTCTAAGTTTTTAATAAAAAAAAAAAAAAAAAAAAAATCCTATTGTATCTCCTTTGCCGTGCGCTTGATCTCAACCACCTCAACTGTGACACCAGCTAGCTGACAATGGACAGAGATCTAGATGCTAAAGATTCATGTGTGGGTGGGTGGAGGCACCCTCTGTAATGGATGTGTTCAACATGCTGCTTTGATGAAAGCAAGAGTTTGCATTGTTGTAAGAGTGTTGTGGCAAATTGGGGCAGGTGTATTTTTACTCAATGCTGTTGAATCTGTTGGACTTTCAATGTTATCACAATTTAACATCTTAAACAAATAGTTCTGTCTTTGAAGGATATGATTTAATTCATTTTAATGCTAGCATTTTAAACAAATGTGGGGAAAGAGGGTTATATAGAGTATAAGTCAGAGCTTGTATTTTCACTTGCCGGTAAATAGATGCTTGCAAACAGAAGTTTGACTGCAGAGGTAACCATAGCAACAATAAGCATGAGCGTTTTTTATTTTATTTATTTCACTCAATATTAGGTGCACATCAATACTATATACTGGCTTAATATACATGCATTGCCATTATTTGTCATGGTCATCATGATGTAATCCCTTTTTTGTTTTGATAAAAAAGCTGGAATCTGTACTGAAACAAATTTAGCATGCGATTAACATTGACAGGTTGCACCTTAAAAACATTCTTACAAAAAAGTTGACTCGTCTGAAAGTCACTGCATAATTTGCATGCTTTCTTGTTTCACAATGAACACAATGCTTTCTTGTTTCATTTAAATATAATTCTGTGAAATGTCTTGAGAGTGCCATGGAAAATGCAAATTCCTACAGTAATATAAAGTTCAGATTCTGTTGCCGTTTTTGCAAATATTACATGTTTAAAGCCCTTATTCTCAAATGAATTTGCACCCCTGTCTCCGATAGCCTCTTAAAATAAGTTGTTACATTATCACATCTATTTTAATTAACTGAAGTACAGAGTATTTTGCATCTAGCATATTTAATTGGTCCCACAGAATCAATTCAGTTCAGGTAATGTTGACAGATCTTTCTTTAATGTTCTATCTGTTCTTACGGACCTGCTGCCCTTCTTATCTATGTGAGTATTTGGGTATAAGAGAGTGAAGTTCTGTTTATTCTGGTTACCTTTTACTCCTTTATTTTCTTTTGGCCTAATGCAAGAAATCACTGGTTGCATGTGTGACTGATTTAGATGATAAATCTTGTTGTTTTTGTATCAAAGCCTACAGCACTGAAGGCACTGAAATGATTCTTGAGGCTTTTTAGCTGTACTGTAGCTCCCAATGACTGTTACAAATCAGCAGATGAGGGACCGGGCAGTCTGTTTTCTCTGTAGGAGATCTGTCCCTTCATCCCTTTCATTTAATCTCCCTTTTTTCTCTCAATGTGAAATGTACTATCTCTCTCATTTTCCCAAACAAAGGAATCTAACATATGCATGTATTCATTTATAAATATTAATGTTCCTGGCGCTGTCTCCATTCTTCCAGAGCTCGGAGGCTCAGCTAAAGGACTTTACTCAAGAAAGACACACTTTTAAACCTCCACACAGGATTATTTGTGATGAACTGGGTGAATGTTTTGTTATCCCCACACTACATATGACTGGCATGAATTCATAAATGTCACAAAATATCATGGTTTTTATTCTGAGTTAATGATATTTTGGATCCCCTAACCCTAAGCCTAAAACTAAACATAACACTCCACAGAAAACTTTCTGCGTTTTTACATTAAGTATAATTCAGTATTATTTTGTAATAATTGCAACTGGGGACAAATGAAGCTTACTTGACAACAACAGTTTCATTTCAATATTTTAACAACTAGAAAATAGCCTTAAATAATGTATAATTATCGTCAGTCCAGCACACATCAAGCTTTTTTGTACCTTTTACACACGATAAGCTTGTTCAACATGGACGCACAAACGATTGCTGTAACCAACAATACCTGCTTGTAAAAAACCGAATTAACATACAGTATCTCTAAGGCAAAATTATTAAATATTGAGAATGCAACAGAGCGTATTATATTTTCTCCATATTTAACTCCAAACGATCGCCACTGATCGGAACCAGCTAATAATCACACATTTCGATGATGCAAAAGACACGCGCATGCTCACGCCGTGAGAGGCAAACATGCATTTAGACAATATGGGGAAGAACTCAAATATGCACAGCATGCTGGGAAACTTGAACTTGCAGGACTTGGAGGCTTTTTGTCAAGAACAGCAAACAACTTCACTTCTCAGGACTAACCAGAGACCAAAGGAATTCTCACTATTAACTAATTGCTTATTAGCATGCATATTACTAGGATATTGTCTATTTATTAGCACTTACAAAGCATATTTAATGCCTTATTCTACATCCCTTAATCCTACCAATACATAAACTCAACAACTATTAATAAGCAGTAATTAGGAGTTTATTGTGGCAAAAGTTGTAGTTAATAGTGGGAATTGCCGAATTGGACCCTTATCTAAAGTGTGACCGTTTTTATTTTTTGTCTTGTAGAATGCATGTAAATATCTGTTAAGTCATATACAGTAGCTTGATCGGGGCATTACTAAATAATATATATATATATATATATATATATATATATATATATATATATATATATATATATATATATATATATATATATATATATATAGTATATCCAACTTTATCTGCATACATGCAGCACACTCACATAAAGCGTTATATAATTAAAGCAAATCTCAACTGCCTGATTTTTATTTAGTTGCTGAATGTAACCATATTGTCACCCAGCTCCCTATCTAAATTTGGATATATAAGAATGTCCAGCTTTATTTGCATACATACCATACTCAAGTATAGCCTACTCATTTAGTGCAATATATATCTATTGTCTTGATTTCTAGATTCTACAAAGAGCATGCACACTTATGAGCAGAACCGTATGTGCCATTAATATTGCAGTATAGTGGTTTGCAGTGTTAAAAAACACATCATGCCACATGCTAATTTGTGTGTTAGTGGCCAATCTCTCTGTTGGTCATTAGTCTCAATGGGACAGCCTGGTGGAATGCAATTCCCTCAGATGTTGTAGCGGCAGCTGGCACACAGATGTTAGAGTCGCCGTCAGGCTCTGCGGGTAAAGGGCAGAGAAAGGCTATAGGCACACCTGCCTTATGTGTGTGTGTGTGTACCCTTCTTGAAAGTGCAGGTGCATTGCAATATGAATGAATGCATTACATAAATTATTTTGTTATCTGAAAGTCAGCATGAAATGGAAGTTTCTTCCCTGTTGTGATGTACAGTATATTCGAGTGAAACGGCTTCTCGAACAATAACAAATGTAGGGTGGGGCTTGATTTTGTCCATCTGGAATTGATTGGATCATTGAATTATTGTGGTTTGCTATTGCTATGACATCATGTGAGTGACAGGTTGTCCTTTTGAATTGTCAATTTTTTATTTCATGGTGACTTTAACATGAGTCAATCAAGGGAAGCTTGTTACACATTGACTAATTGCTCATAAGGTGGCTGCGCTCTGTTGAATTTAGAGGCTAATGATAGTTTCCCCCTTAACCGTAATTATATCCCGACATCACTCCTTTAGCACTGTTTTTGGTATGAAAATAAATGTGTTAGTGAAATGCCACTTATTATTTTAAGTACATTTGACACTTCATTTGAATAAACCATATCAGACTTTAATCTCCGTACGCGTTCTTATCAATTGTCTCACACCTCAAACACGCAAGAAATCATTAAATCATACCTAGCACTAAGCTAGATTGATCTTTTTATAGAGTCTGTATTGTTAAAGACCTGTCTTATGTGAGCGGGTGGCATGATGTAGGTGCGCTGTGTGCTGTCACTTCATCAGATAGACACGGATCAGACAGACCGATCTCAGCGCAGACAGCAAGTGTCAAAACCTGTCTGGAAGAATATGTTCATTGCCCTACAATCGATTATCCATATTTGATACGAATGTATCTCTACATATAAATTTCATGTGTTGCTCTTGAGGACTATTTTTAGTAATGCATATTTTAAAGGAGAACTCTGGACAAAAATCGGTGTTGCCTACCACATCAAGGATGTTAAGAGGCTAAAAGCAGGTTTAAAACTTGCCCCATTTAAGTCAATAAGGTGCAAATTTTAAAAAGAGGATAACACGGTGTAGGCAACACCGATTTTTGTCGTTGTTCTCTGTACTGACAGCACTCCAAATTTACCAAAAAATCAGCTCAATGTTAAAATTGACCGGAGTTCTCCTTTAAGATTTTTTTTACTAAAAACAGTCTCTCTAAGTACATTAAAAATGATTTTAGCCACACATTCTGCTTTAGTGGGGAGTCTGGTATGCTTAGCTCATGCTCTGTCATCAGTGAAGCTAAATTGACTTTCATTTGGGAAAAAATCAGAAGAGGTAATCAGTAGAGTGTGCGGAAAATTCTCAGTGGTAGAAAAAAAAATGCAATTATCTGCCCAGATTCCAGTTTCTTGCACACAATAATGAAGGTTATTGTTTGGAGTCTAATGAAACTGTTTACTCATTGTAGAAGCTTTGAAACTTGACCAGATTACACTGTCAATTTGGTTTTATTTGTATAAAGATTAATGAGAGAGATTGCCTTGGTATTTGACTTCTATATATGAACTAATTATAGTTAGTTGAATTGCAGCTCATTAATATGTAAATACACAAGCCTTTCTCATTAACGTACAAGACAGTTTATGCTGAAACATCTAAATCGTTTACAAGTGCAAGGTAGGCCTAATTGAAATGGGCATTTAAGGACCTGAGGGTGACCTCTGCATTGCTGGTACTTTTTTGTACAATTGCAGAATATAATAATTTTTGCTGTGGCAAATCTGTAATTCTTCAGTAGGACGCCTTGCTGCATACGCTGCAGAGATAGATTAGTTTTCAATTACCTGTGTGTAGTGAAGCCTAAAAGCTGGACTGGCCTCTTCGTCATAGCTGTTAGGACTATTTAAAGCTCCACATATGAGATTTTGCTGATTCTGAATCTCTGAAGTGTCTGTAGAACTGCTGTGACAGACCTAGGGTTTTTGGATGCAGGCATTTCAGTGGAGTATTTTGCAGCTTCAGAGTGCTGCCCTAACGTACTTCAGATTCAGAGAGTCATGGACGATATCATAGGGAAAGAAACACATATGCTTCTGCAGAGGTTGATACTAATTATAAACATTTGCGTTCATGATTAATTTGTTTATTATTGCAATTAGCAAAATGTCAGTGTGTTCAATCTTACAGGTTTGCAAGATTTAAAATTAAAATGGATTTATTTTTTAATGCATGTGAGATTTGTGGGATCGTGTGTGTGTGTGTGTGTGTGTGTGTGTAGGTTTGGCTATACTTGTGAGGGCCAAATGTCTGCTCTTATATAGTGAAATATTATGGCAACCGACCAGTGAAGACATTTTACTGGTCCTCATTAGGTAAAAAGGCTTATAAATAAATGAATATATATATATATATATTTATTACACAGCTCTGTGTAATACTTGATTCTGATTGGTCAATCATGGCATCCAGCAGCAGTATGTTATTCTCGGATAACAACCAGTGAAAACTGTTAACACAGGCTCATCCGGGTAACTGAAATCAGTGTTATACGCTTGCTAGGCACCGTGCAAAATACAGCAAAAACATTTTAATAGTATTACAATTTAATATCCATTAATATATTTTAAAATGCTGTTTATTCCTCTGATGGCAAAGCTGAATGTTCAGTCTTCAGTGTCACAATACTCTGCAGAAATAATACTAATATGCTGATTTGGTGCTCAAGATTATTATTATTAATGTTAAAAACAATTGTGCTGTTTAAATTTTTTTTTTGTGGAAACCATGATAAAAAAAATTTAATTCAAAATAAAAGCATTTATTTGAAATGGAAATCTATTGTAACATTATAAATGTCTTTACTGTCACTTTTGATAAATTTACCACATCATTGCTGAATAAAAGTATTAATTTCTTTAAAAAAAAAAAAAAAATCCCCAACGAAATACATATTTATAGTTGTATATACAGTGTATATATATATAACTACCTTAAATTCATACCACAGTTTTATGATTATACTGTAAGGTTTTTCTGATTTAGTTTGCATATAAATGATGTTTTGTCAGATTCAGGCATGAAGACGTGAATGCTCACACCACTGCTGATTGCTCTTCTGCCTCCGCTGTGAAAGCCCACTGTGCAGGGAAGGACGACTGCTTGTGTGTGTGGGTTTCATGATGCAGAAGATAAAATGCCTGCCAAAACTCAATTGTCTAGTTTCCTGTCCTGCAGCTATAGACTCTTTTTTACCCTTTCGACAACAGCACCGCTCCCAAGCCCCTCCATCTGAACAAATATAACTTTACCAGATGCATCTTAAGCCTCGCCTCAGACCAAACTGTTCAGCTCATGCCAACTCTCCATTTCAAATCTTTTTAATTCAGTTTAATCCGTGACGGCAAACTCATACTCACAGACTCTGAGGAGAGCTCACTTACGTAAACAGACAAAAAGATCAACAACTCCAGTCACATAAATAAATCAATGATTTGCTTTTGTGTCCAAGGTCAAAACTAAGATCAGTACAAACGTCCCTTTTAATGTTTCTTCACTCCCCACCTTTGTGTTTTTTGTGTAAAAAGCTGGTAATTTTTTTTTCTGCTTGACAAATCATGCCTTCCCATCAGCCATCTGTCCTGATAAATGAAGCATTATTGATGGCAACATGCTGCATTTTTATGTTCCTCTGTGAATCAGCATAAGAGTCAAGTAAGAAATTACCATGACAGTCATATCAGGGGACAAGGGCATGAAATAGATCAAGGTGAAATATTTCTTATTAAATGTCTTATCTTCACCAGCTGTGCTGATATTAGATATTCTGTCAGATGACTTGGACTAAAGGGATCTCAGATGGTTTGTTTTTTTCCTCAAAGACGCTTCTAGTTTCTCCATTAAAGCACATGTATGAGCACTCCCAGTGGAAAATGTTTTTGCTCAGAGGCTTTTCTAGCTTCAGATACTCAATAGAGTCTCAGTTATGTGTTATTTATGTATCAACTCTATATTTAGTTATAACTCCTATAAAATTAATTGGGAAGTATATGTACAAATTCTGACATAGCCTACTGTAGTATAGAATTAATGTGGATAGCATAGAGTAGCAACGATTATTTGCCTTTGGGAGAATTTGATGACAGATGTTTGAATTAATTTGAAATCATTAGAATTTGATTGCAGACTTTGGTGTCTTGGCAAATCTGTGCAATTTTTTTTACATTGTTAAGATCTCTTTTGTAGGGAATCTTTTTCTCAGGAGAAACATAACAGAATGCAATTTAATATAATTGTTGTTTCTGAGAAACAGTTATTACAGATATTAAAGAGAAATGTATGTGTGTGTGCGTGCGTGCATGCGTGCGTGTGTGTGTGTGTGTGTGTGTGTGTGTGTGTGTGTGTGTGTGTGTGTGTGTGTGTGTGTGTGTTTGCTCATATTCGTTTATAGGCCTAATGACTTTTTCTCCAACAACAGTCATATTTTGCTAGAACAATTTTCACTGGCTTTATTCACACAGTCTCTTATTAACCTATTCTTCACATTTCTGGTTCCTCTGACATTGACAATAGGGTGGCTTGCAGACCACATCACTGGTCAGGACCTTTTTTAAAAGCAAGATTTAAATGCAAGATGAGGCTTCCCTGAGCTTGTGTAACTGTTATTTTCTTTAGGACAAATCAATGTCATATAGGGAACACTCAGGTAAAGCTTAACCTCTACTGTAGGACAAATTAGACTAATACATCTATTTTTTTTCTGGACATCTACCTAAAATAGAAGAAAATTTATAAAACAGATAAATATAAATTCTCAACAAACAAAAAAAGTGACCCAGTGACACAACTTGGGGTAAGTTGTGTCATTGGGGAATTGAAAAAATGTACATTTAAAATACAAATATGAACATAAAATTATTTGTTTAATGCATTTTAATGAGCCACTAGCACAACTTGCCCTCAATCTGATAAACTTTACTGAAAGGTACCTTTTTGTGAAAAAATATTTATTTAATAATTTAGAAGAAGAAGTTGTTTTATTTATATAGCGCCAATGGTCACTTTACATTGTACATTACAAAACATTTACACCCGCACACACATTGCAATCACATAAGGACACATATAGTCACATTATCCCAAATACATGTTAAATAGATATGTTTTTAGCTGAGTCTTGAATGTAGCCACAGATGAGATATTACGAAGTGTAAGGGGGTAGTGAATTCCATAATTTAGGAGCATTAACACTAAATGACCTTCCACCTACAGTAGACAACCGGAAACGAGGGATGGACAATAAACCAAGTTCATCTGATCTAAGGGACCGGGCAGGGCGGTAAGAGTAAAGTAGATCTACTGGAGGTGCAAGACCATTTAATGCCTTAAACGTTAGAAGTAATACCTTAAAGTGAATATGTGATGCCACGGGTAGCCAGTGAAGGTCATGTAGCAGAGGAGTAATGTGAGCAGAACACCTGGTGGAGGTGAGAACTCTTGCTGCTGAGTTTTGAACATACTTGCAATACGTTTTTTTGGGTAGACCAAGAAATAGAGCATTGCAATAATCCAGACGTGATGTGATTATTGCATGAATTAAGGTTTCAGCATCAGCTAACGTGAGAGAATATCGAAGACGTGCAATATTACGAAGATGGAAAAAAGAGTTTTTAACAAGAGAATAAATATGAGAGCCAAAAGATAGAGTTGAGTCAATTAAGACACCAAGCTTACGATAGATGACGAAGGCTTAACATGAATTTCAAAGGACAGGTCCATCCTTTTGACTGAGGCAGCAGAGCCAATCACCAATATCTCCGTTTTTTTATTATTTAATTTGAGGAAATTCAGGGACATCCAATGTTTGATATCCCTGATACATACAGTGAGTGAGTCAGGCAGGGATGGCCTATCGGAGCTGGTGGTAAGATAAATTTGAATGGCATCAGCATAGCAATGAAATTGAAGTCCATGCTTGCGTATGATGTCACCAAGGGGATATATACAGATGATAAACAATAGTGGGCCAAGAACTGAACCTTGAGGAACACCCTGTGTAAGCGAAGCAGTGGCAGATCTATAACCTTGTATGTTGATATACTGTAGTGCTTTCTGTCGCTGATGTAAGAAATGAGCCAGGAAAGAGCTGAACCAGTGATGCCGATATCAGAAAGCCGAGAGATCAGTATTTCTTGGCAAACTAAATGCAGCGCTTAGATGAAGAAGCATCAAGATGTTTATTAACCCTGAATCCACGGACAAAATAATGCTGTTAACCACCCGAAGAAGAGCAGTTTCAGTGCTCTGAGATGGGCGAAATCCTGACTGAAAAGGTTCAAAAAGACCATTGACATCTAAATATGATCGCAATTGTGAAGCCACAACCTTTTCAAAGAATTTTCTTAAGAATGTTAAATTAGATATTGGCCTATAATTGTCCATATTTAGATGGTCAAGGCCTGTTTTTTTTAAGAATGGGGGTCATCACAGCCATTTTTAATTCTGCTGGGACAATGGCAGAAGCCAAACTACAGTTTATCATATGTGTTATGAAGGGTGCAACCTCGAGGACACACATCTTAAGCAAAGCAGTAGGTGTAGGATCAAGCTGGCAGGATGTGGAATTAGACTTCACAATTAGATCACTTATGGCAGCAGGAGTAGTCAGAGTAAAAGCAGAGAGAGAGTTTGTTGAGTGAGCTGAATTAGATAACATCAAATGAACATTTGAGTCACTTGTATGAGGGATGTCTTTGGTGATGGATTCAGTGATTGACTTCAATTTGTCTGAAAATAATTGGGGAAAGCTATTCACAAGAACCCCAGAGCCCAAAATAACATGTGGTGGATTAGTGAGTTTGTTTACCATAGCAAAGAGTGATTTGGGCCTGCACGTGGAATTCCTAATGGTAGAGGAAAAATAAGAGGATCTTGCATCGTTGAGGGCTGTACGGTAGTTGAGCAAATGTTCTTTAAAAGCCAGAGAGTGCACAATGCGTCCAGTTTTCCTGTATAGTCTTTCTAGGTGGCGACCCTCAGTTTTCATCGTTCAAAGTTTAGGAGTGAACCAGGGTGAGGCACGAGTAGATGGAACCAGTCTAGTTTTAACAGGAGCATGCCTCTCAAGTATTTGAGAAAAATCATTATTGTAAATACAGCAGATTTCTGACGGACCGTTAGATAGTAAACATTCTGACAAGGTTGAAGCCCTTATTGAAACAGAGAAAGAAGATTAGAGGATTCACAGAATTGATTTTACGATAGGTGAGCATTTTCTTCAGTGGTGATATAGATATTGGAAAACTAAATCTGAAGTTTATGAGTTTTGATCTGAGAAAGCAAAATCAGAGCCACTAACAAGAATATTATATAAGCCAGATGTACATGTACAGTACCAAACGAAACCTACCAATTCACAAAATTAACGGAATGCATAGATGATATAAAAAATTGGATGACTCGTAATTTCCTACTTCTAAATTCTGAAAAAACAGAGATTCTAATTATTGGACAAAAAACTTCCTCGCGTAATAACCTAGAATACTGTCTAACACTTGATGGCTGCTCTGTTAAGTCTTCGTCGTCGGTTAGGAACCTGGGTGTGCTCTTTGATAGCAATCTTTCATTTGAAAGTCATGTGTCTAGTATCTGTAAAACTGCATTTTTCCATCTTAAAAATATATCTAAATTACGCCATATGCTCTCAGTGACAAATGCGGAACAGTTAGTTCATGCGTTCATGATCTCAAGGCTAGATTATTGTAATGCTCTACTGGGTGGTTGCCCTGCACGCTTAATAAACAAACTACAGCTAGTTCAAAACGCAGCAGCTCGAGTTCTTACCAGAACCAGGAAGTATGACCATATTAGCCCGGTTCTGTCAAAACTGCACTGGCTCCCTATTAAACATCGCATCAATTTTAAAATATTGCTGATCACTTACAAAGCACTAAATGGTTTAGCTCCGCAGTACTTGAGCGAGCTCTTAATGCATTATAGTCCTTCACGTCTATTGCGATCTCAAAATTCCGGCCAGTTGATAATACCTAGAATATCAAAATCGACTGCTGGCGGTAGATCCTTCTCCTATTTAGCACCAAAACTTTGGAACAGTCTTCCTAACATTGTCCGGGAAGCAGACACACTCTGTCAGTTCAAAGCTAGACTAAAGACACATCTCTTTGACCTAGCATTCACATAATACATTATAGACTTCTATAATTCAGTGTTCGGCTGCATAGATTAGGTCAGCTGGAACCGGGAACACTTCCCATAAATCCTGATGTACTCGTTACATCATAAGAAGAATGGCATCTACGCTAATTTTAGTGTCTTTTGTTTATCCTGAGGTTTTCCCGCAGCCTGCCGGATCCAGGCCGTATCCAGATCTGATGAAGGACCTGCGCCTGGACCCGATGACAACGCAGTGCTGAAGTGCCAACTAGTCTCTCCCTATGGAGGATCCCTTTACCACTCTACAGATAAAGCGTCGTCGGGAAACTCAATTCGCGTATCTACCCCGAATTGATAAAATAAAATAAAATTCTGTATCAAAAATTATAAGGAAACACCAGTACTTTGTTTAGGCTTGGTTTGTAGGGAATTCCAAACCTGCGCACATTCAAACGCACTTAACTATAGAACCAATTCTTAATGCGCATGTGAACGCCATCAGCGTTTCTCACAGGTTCGCGTTTAAAGTCTGTGTAGAGAGAATGGTGTCGTCTTAGCGGCCCCTAATTTAATAACAAATGATCGTTGCGACGGAAGCGAATCAATCAAAACTAACTTTAGCTGGAAAATAACTTTATTAAAGAACCGCTATAAAGCCAAAACGATCTCTGTTACCATAAATTATACGTTTATCTCTGTAAAGCTGCTTTGAAACAATCTACATTGTTAAAAGCGCTATATAAATGAAGATGACTTGACTTGACTTGACATATGAGATCCAGTATATGACCCCTGGAGTGAGTAGCAAAAGTTACATGTTGAGTGAAGTTGAAACAGTCCAGCACATACATCAATTCTTTGCATTGTGCAGTGTTTTCATGTATATTAAAATCACCAAGCAAAATAACAGATGAATGACTATCACAGACAAGAGTAAGTAACTCACTAATCTCAGAGAAAAATCCAGAGGGAAATTTTGGAGGTCCGTAAATTAAGATTACAGCCAGTGACGTTTGGCCAGTCATTTTCAGCACTAGGTATTCAAATGCTGCAACATCATGAAACTCGATCTTGGATATTTTAATAGATTTGCTTTGAAATAAAACATCTCAGGGTTACGCATGTCACCCAGTTCCCTGGGAAGGGAAAGAGATGCTGTGTCATGGCATTGATGCTATGCCTTCAGCGTGCGCCGGTGTCTGAAGCACGCATGAAACTCACTGATCCTATTGGTCAACGGAGGTCAGTCACCTATTACATGACTGATAGACTTAAGTTCATATTAATACAATCACTCTGACGGATTCAGTGATTCATTCAGTGAATGATTCGTCAAACTGATCCAGTCAGGTAATTCCTGAGTTGAATGTTTTTGAATTGTTGATTAAAAGAACCAGCTCATAAGACTCCTTTGTTCATGAATCATATGAACTGGTTCTGCCTAATGGAGCTTTTGTGTGCAGCCCACAATGATAAATCAACAGAAATGTGTATTTTCTTGATATTACTTTATGATAAATAGTCTTTTTCTGTGATCACATTTGATTCAAACTGAAAGCTCAAACCGGGTAAAATATAATTTATTTTGCTGTGGCGCTGGATGAGAAAACCAAAATTTTTTTTTTTTAGACGTGCATCGTAGTACCATGTAAATACCATGGTACATGATGTTTCTGAAAGTTTAAATAGCTTTTTGTGCCTATATTTGTCAACACAAGGGTAGCGTTAGTTCTGGCAGGTCATGTCAGTCATGCTCGCGTCAGCTGACTCTCAACTGATTCACATGGATACAACACCTATCAAAGCATCCCTGTGTATAAGGTCCATTCAGTATTATCAGCAGCTTTATCGCGTTGCTCAGGAGCTAATAACCCTCCTCCATTGCCATCTCCTCTCTCGTCCACAATCAGGACTTGGCCTTCTGATATTTCTCTTCAAATCAAACTGTTATTTATCTTGATTCATGTTGTCGCATTAAATTATTGTCATTAAGAACATTAATGATATCTGCAATACATTTATGTTGGTTCCGTTCTGTGTATTCTGTTCTTGCCCAGAATGGAACCATACAGCCAATCCAAACTGTATGCTAATTGTTAATCATCTCTGACGATAGTGGTCCTGACAGAATCACCGTTTTTGTAGATACACACATAAAACAGTTTTTTATCATTAGTTTCATAAGCCTTTTAAAATCAGCTGTCAGTCTTCAGATTCTCTCTGACTATGTCTCACTCTCTCTCTCTCTCTTATGTCTGTAGTTCATTTCAATCTGAAAGTATGTTTGGAGGAGTAGGACAGGTGTTATTCTGGTGAGCCCTCTTAAAGAGTCATCAGTTCTGATTCTCCCCAGGATGTGTTTGCCTTGATTAAAAACTGCTCTCCAGGAGAAGACAAAGCCTCCCTGAATGCTAAGAGTGTTCTTGAGAATTCAAACATAGCAGACAGTAGCTAGAAACTTGTGTTCATTCACACATATTTTAAGACTGTAATGTCTGAAAAAAAGTTGTCATTACACTTTCTGCTGTATTTGATGTATTTCATTTACATCCTAAATATTCAGAGAGTGATGAACTCACTCATGCAAGATTTAATGATTTTTTGAAATATCGGTTTGTAGCTGAACTCTGTTTGGAGATGGATACTCTCGTCGCAAAGGCCTATATTTTTTAAAAAGCCTTGTTCACTTCTGAGAGAGATTGAATTTTTGAATAGTAAGACCCAGATGCATATACAATGATTTTATATGTTTTTTGATGAAAGTAAAATGAGAAAATATACTTTATAAATAAAATATTATTGTGATTCTGGCTAGTAGACATGCTGCTCTCTCTAAATAGGTGGTCGTATTGACGGGGCAAATAGTCATTATTAGACCTACATTGATCCTAACTCTTCTTTCACCAGCAATTAATGTTTTTATTGGGATAGCAATTGGAGTTAATTGTGTTGTTAACTATGCTGTCTGCTCAGGACAGGTGTATCCTTGAATACAACAACGGACAACAGATTCATTGCTTAATTGTCTCTCAAGCATCCCTCAAACTACAGACCTTCTGATCATCATCTCACTTTTGTGACCTTCATTCCACTACCACTGCTTAAGAAGTGGGATGGATAGATATGCCATGTTTCTGACAATGAGAAGAAACCAAATGACTTCTTCACTTGATGTTCCATATTCATGCTGCATTGGCTTTGCAGTATCCCCATCAACACTAACACTGACAACCTTTCAGGCTTTTCAGGCTTCAACTTGTGAAACCACCCATTAGTCACATGAAAAGAAATTAGGAAAAAGGGGATATTTTATCTGTCTTCCATCTGCCAGCCTGTTATCTTGTTAGAGCCAGATGCAGTGGGAGAAGCACCCTGCTCCTTGGATGATAAAATGGCATCCAGTCCCCCAATTTTCCTCTGCTTTCTTTTTCTTTAGTAGGCTACCTTATCATTTCACCTGATTTTCATACTTTTCCATGTCTCTCTTTCTCTCTTATTTTCTTTTTAAATTTAAAACTTGTATTTTTTAATTAAGTAAATTTCTTTCTCTAATAACTGTGTTTTTTAAATGAAGATTTCACTAAATTGTGTTTCTCTCCACAGATATGGAGAAGCAGGCAGACGGGATAGGGTCCAGTCATAAGAAACACCTATCCTCATCTCTCATACCCTTTGAGCATGACGATGCTGCTGACAGTCAGGAGGAGGGCTGGGGGGTGAGTGAGCCATGTTTTGTATCATAATCAACGCTCTGTTCACTTTCAAGTAGTAAGGTGAAAGTATTTACTCTTGGCTTTGATGTGTTATATGTGATGTTTGGTATGCTATGCTAAATATGATTTTTAAAAGTTTTTATGTACTGTTTAGTGGGTGTTATGTATATCTACGCATCAGGATTTTGCCATGCTCACAATATCCTTTAAATAAAAAGCTTTCTAAATGAGGGTTTTTACTAATTCCATGCCAGTGGATTGTTGACATCCATGCATAATATAATCTCTCTCTCTCTCTCTCTCTCTCTCTCTCTCTCTCTCTCTCTCTCTCTCTCTCTCTCTCTCTCTCTCTCTCTCTCTCTCTCTCTCTCTCTCTCTCTCTCTCTCTCTCTCTCTCTCTCTCTCTCTCTCTCTCTCTCTCTCTCTCTCTCTCTCTCTCTCTCTGTGGCCCTGTGGGGAGCCAGGCATGTAACTGGCTCAAGGGATGAGTCTCATTAAAAATAACAGTACTTTCATACAAGCACAATACATTTAGATTTTTTTTTTTTTTTTTTTAGGATCTTGTATAAGTCCTCATAAAATCAGAAGCTAGTGAGCTCCAAAACAATGTCAAAATTCACGTTTAGAAGACACATGCATTCAAAATTTACAGTTTCATTCTAGCACCAATACGGATCAATATTTTTGATTAAATAAACATCATTCTGCACTTCAGCTACTCCCTAGCTATCAGGGAACATTCTCAGAACTTTGGCTATTAACATTCTGGCAAGGTTTTCTCAAAGTTATGAACAAACGTTCTTCAAGTAACATTAATAGAACATTCGTTCAAAGTTATTTGGTCTTTAACAATGTTCTCAAAACATTAGCACAAAAAACATTATTTATACATCAGTTATGGAACTTTTTTTCCTTATATGTTTTAACTGGACGTTCGTCTAACAGCTTTAAATGTTACTGCTTGTTTCAGAATATTCAGAGAACATTCAAAAGTAACATTCCCATAATTTTTGGGAAAATGTAATGTTCCCTTAAGGTTCACATCACCAAGAAAAAAAAAAAAAAATATATATATATATATACTGTATATATATATATATTCTGTCATAATTTACTCACCCTCAAGTTGTTTCAAACCTGTTTGAATTTCTTTCTTCTGCTGAACACAAAGGAAGATATTTTGAAAAATGTCGGTAACCAGACAGTTGATGTACCCCAATGATGACATTATTTTTCATTTTAAAGGGGTCATCGGATGCCCATTTTCCACAAGTTGGTATGATTCTTTAGGGTCTTCATGTAAAGTTTGTAACATACTTTTGTTAAAATTTCTCAATGGTTGTGTAAAACAACACCCTTTTTACCTCTTCAAAAACAGCTCTGTTCAAAGTGATTAGTTTCGGTGCATGTCTCTTTAAATGATAATGAGCAACTTTAAATGATAATGAGCAACTGCTCACCCCACCCCTCTCTTCCGTGGGGCGTGTCAACACAAGACACTTAAAGTGCTGCCTTGGCAACCTGCCTTGGTGGACAGTATACAAATGGATGAGGGGGAAATATGCTAATACGGGACAGTCCATCAGTGGTCGTGGGTGGAGCATGAGCAATATGACATCATATTGCTCAGAAAATCCAAACGGCTTGATTATTAAAAGTGTTTAGGCTTTTTGAGGATTAAAAAAAAAAGGAGTGAATGGATTTTTTTCATTGTATGGTGATTGCGTCCACACACTGCAAAGACACATTTATATGCAAACACCTTATAAAAGTGAATTTTGCATCCGATGTACCCTTTAAGTGAACAATTCCTTTAATGGCAATGTTAGCAAAACATTCTTAGCTGGGTCATCAGATTTTCTGCTCAATCAAGACTAGAATCTGAGGCTCCCACCCCCCTACACTATAAAAGACTGAAATCGGTCACTTTCAAGACAGTGTAAATATGCTTTCCATTGAAGCAATTGTAGTCATGTTTTGTGTCAGTGTGCTTATGGTTCGTACCCAGAAATGTACTCATCTTAATGTTGTATTTATACATAAATAAGTATACAGTATAAGTTCTGGCATGAAAATCTAGATGGTGCAGCATAGCAAATCTATTCCACCAAGACAAAACATACAACATTGTCATACCCATTACCATGCCAATCACTCCGGGAGTTGTCATGACAGAAATATTATTATAATGGTTAGAGAGGCTCAGTATTATAAACAGCAATGACGAGCAGATCAAACAACATCGCTGCCGCACATCAAGACTGAATTACAAGCATTTTAAACTGCTACTAAAAAATACCTCCACCTGACTAAACATTACTCTTTTGCTGAAGTAACAGTGTCATATTAAATCTAAAAAATGTATCTATTAGATTTAATTTGTGATTTGGTGACATAAACAAAGCACTACTGGTTAGGTTTTTTTGTAGAAAAGGACGAGCCCTTTGATGTTGCTTTCCCAGACATCATTTTTCAATTGGAAAAAAAAACATGCTCATTAAGTAAGGGTTTACAGTGGGTTATGAGTTATATGTATTATAATGAACTCATGTAAAGGATGGCATTTTAAACCTTACAAAGCTCACTCATTCATATTTGAAGTCATATGGAGTTTCTAACTGTTTGTCAAACAGTATGTGGTAGCGATTTGGACAAACGGACATGAAGGAATAAAGAAAGTGGTTGTTTGAAGTGGCTGTGGAGGTCTAACCTGATTTAAGAGCTCTGTATCTTTGTCAGCACTGAGATAATTTTAATCATAGTGAGGTTTTTATGAGCCCTGGAGTAAAAAAGAACTACTCAGCCTTTTCTTTAACCCCACTTTGGCATAGGAAACGATGAATTATGTATTTTTTTCTGCGTAGCATATATGCCCAGTTTGTACAAATCGTCCTCCAGCAACACTTGTGCCATCCTGCAGCATTTTAGCTTAGTCTCTTAGCTGTCAGCTTACTGTCTGTCCCTGTAGCTTTGACATACTAACTACATGTGCTTGCCATGTTCACAGATGCACTTCTTTGTCAGGCTAGGCAGAGAATGGCAACAAAGCTTCAGCAAGTCAACATTGAACAGTTTTAGCCTATGCTAATTTCAAAAATGCAATACTGAAGCGTAACTCCGTATCCCGAAATATAATTCAGTGATATTTAGGCTGACTTACAAGGAGAAAAATGTGGGTGAAGCGTCTAGTATACACAGCAGCAGTAGGTGAATTTAAATCTGCCCATCTGGATGCCACCATTAGCTGCTCTTCTCGCTCCAGAAGAACACATGGCTGGGATAGCAACAGTCACAACAGAGAGTTGCAAAACAAATTTTGGGAGGAGAAAAGGAGAAGCCAGTGGGAAATATCTGGGACAGCTGAACCTGAGTATTGAACTGGGTTTTTGTGATTTGTTTAACCTCAAAAGAGACACATTCAAAACGAGACAAGTTTAGACAGAATAAAGGACACATAAATGTGTTAGTGTGTGATGGGATTTGTATGTTTGGATTCTAGTCCTTTATGGTCCTTTTGTCTTTCTGTAGTTTGTAACATTCTATCCTCTCCTGAAGAATGCCGTCAGGGACATTTGTCACATTGATTTTTACTAGTCTTCTGCACCCATGATTGATTTTCTAACCATGATTAATCCCACTCCTTGCTGTGTACTGCTCTGCCTGGGGCCACAAATAAGTCTTGCCTTAGCTTTGCTCTTTTAAACCCTCAAGTCATTTTTAAATCATATTTGTTAGTTAGAAATGTGAATTTCTTACAAATGTTTTTTTTATTTATTTTTTACTATAGTATATCTGCTTATCATGTACTGTATATTGTGCAGTTTGCAGCATTTTGAAAATGTTATTTTCGTTCTTGGTGCATAGAAAAGTTTAGCATATTTGTTAAAGTCAGTCCGAGAATACCACATGATGAGCCTAAATTGGTTTCTACAGACCTGCAGGTGGTAATCTCAGTGCCTGATGGGTCTTTGCAGTCCTCTTTCTTCACGTTTTGGTGGTGTAAGGGGTTAGAGTTTGATCTAGACAGGCTGGGAAGAACTTTTGTTGACAAGCTTATAGAAATCCCACTTTGAAAAGCTCCTACAGCAGACCTTTCTGAGCTCACTGGAATAACACGAAAAGAGATTCTGTCTTGGAGTTTGCCAGAGCCCTGAAGAGGAATTTTAGGGTGTGAGAGATGTCTCAACAGATATAACCTTAATAGAATATTTTTTTGCCATGGGCTTTGGGCTTTATTTCAGAACAACAACAGAATAAGCCTCACTGCGCTACTCGTCACCATTCTTTAGTGGAAGATCGTTTCTACTGTGGAAAATCATATCATTGAACTCTTGATCCCCCACCCCCTGAGGGTGATATGAAGGCATAACCGGGACATTACGAGACCAGCAATTTTCACACAGAAGTGTACTTGCTACGAAGTCATACTTCTTGGTCAAGCATCTTGGTTATTGTGAGCATTTGGATGAACGTGGTGACCCAAAGTGATGATTCCTTACTATATGTTTGCTTAGAACATTTATGTTCTCATCATTCGATTTAAAGCATGTTAGTTATAAAGACATTGTATGAAATCAAAAAAATCATAGTATTCTGCTTAACCCACAGCTAGCAAGTGTGTGTTTAATATTTTGCATAAAAACCTCTCAGAATCCCTGGTTAAAAATATTTCTATGATCCAGTGCATTGTAATTTTTTTATTAAAAACAGTCACATGATTTGTTTCTCCTTTTGATAAAAAGTGCATACTCTGTAAAATCTAAGGTTACTTACAGTTGTCCAAATAACAGGTTTTTACTAGCCTATATCACTTTATATCCTTTTACCATTATAATTACAAATATTTTTCACAGTTTTCACATTTCCTGTGAAAATTCAGGCACCATTATGTTCTTATATAAAAATATATCAGTATTTTTAGATCAAACATCTTACAAGAGTCTACAAGTCTCTCAGGTAAGTTTTGAAATGCATCTCCTGCTGTGACATTTCACAGGGCTGTACTCGGATCATTCAAGTAGTTCTAGTGCTACTGTGAGTCTGCTGTTACTCTAGTGCTTAAAGACTGACAGGTTGAGTTGTCCAGGCCAGAAAATACATTTTTGTTTGTGAACCATGGCATTCATTCTGCAGACTGTTTCCTCACTTTTGTGCTGGGAAAACAGTGTGCAAAGTAGTTTACTTCATGTTAAAACAGTTCTGAGAACTAAACAAATGTGCAAACAGAATATTTGAGGAGAGTGAAAAGGTTTTTGAAAGTTGTGCGGCTAAAATTACATTTAAAAATACGAGAAGATGTCTGTTGTTTATGTCTAACATATTGCTTCTCTGCCATTGACATCACCAAAATGAGCTCTGGCATAAGTGAGCACTTGTGGCAAACTTTATTTAAAGGTATACTATGTAACTTTTGGCCCTCTATCGATTAAAATCCAAACTGCATGCATTTTGCGGAAGAACATGAGTCTCATTAACTAAGCATGTGTAAACACAAATTTGTGCGTGAAATGTGCGTACAAATGATTTTAAAAACAAATTATGATTCACCAAATAGTTTTTTAATAAAATGTATTCTAAATTTACGAAAAAATATAGGAACAACTACAGTAAAACCCAACGCATTCTCATCCTATAGGGTGTCATATACTGACGCTTTTGAAATTTCGTCTACATCCAACGCACATGGCACCCTTTAGCGTCAATATGACACGCACAGAGCTTTGTTCGGTTATGGGTAGGTTTAGGTCTGGTGTAGGGTTAGGGTTAGACCGCTAGGAGGCGCCTTCTGGCCCATATCTATCTGCGTCTCATATTGACGCTAAAGGGTGCCATGTGCGTTGGATGTAGACGAAATGTCAAAAGCGTCAGTATATGACGCCCTAGGATGAGAACGGGCTGGTAAAACCACACGTACGCAAAAAGCACTTACTCTGTACGGCCTTATAAACATGCTAAGAAGTGATATTTCATCCTAACACGACTATAATTATATTGAAGGATGTTGCATTAATTGTATTATATAATCCATATAGTGTATAAAATGATATAATAAAAATTATTAAATAATGCAATTTAATTTGATCTTAAATACATTCCATCATATACAGTTAAAGAGTAAGAAAAGCTGCTTTATAGCTTCAGCTGCGAGGTTTCTCTGAACAACGCAAATATATACGTGCGTACAACTGGCTTATCAGAGGTCTGTATAAAAGGTGTTTATTGTGAGAAATGGTGAGAATGGCACACTTGGCATTGCTCGAGGATTGGGTGAGAGTGTTTGCAAACAGTGTTAAGTTTGACGAGTGACGAAAGGCTGTAAGGAAATCGTGTGCTGAAAGCCCTTATAGTACAGTAGCTTACATGTTCAAATCTCTGTATACCTAACAGGGCCTATAACAAACTTTTTTGTTACACCTGCCAATGGCCGGTGACTTTACTGGCCAAAAATATTTTTTACCAGTCATGACAAAAATAGGCAGTTATGACAACAAAATGTTAGATACTAGTTAAAATTTACAATCCTCTATTCCAATTTTGATCAAACATGTAGTAATTTTTAAAGCTTTATCTATTTTGATTCCAAATCTTATTTATATTACATATTATCTGTATATATTTATATTCATCTTAAACTAAAATTGCTAAATATGTAATGGATTAGGGGTATAATAATTATATGAATAATAAATAAATCATAAAATAATTATAATAAATAATCATCACTATAGCCAGACAATTTTGTCTTTAAAGGGGTCATGAATTGAGAAATTTTCCTTGAGCTTTTGACATATAATACTATAAGAATATCCTGTAAGTTTCAGAGCTCAAAACGTCCTTGTTAGGCCAAAAACAGCTTTTATTGTAACCAAGCCCAGCGAACGACTGTGGAATGTGCCTCTTTTTTACGTAATAGTAGGACGAAAGTCCACCTCTGCAGATGAAAATCAACACCTACTTCATCATTGCAGCTTTGGCCCCACCCACTGGTGTGTTAGTGAGATGACGAGGAGAGAGGAGCACAGGATCACTCACTGGACTAAAAATAACATTACCTTCCAAAGGATGCTAATGCTAGGAATGTGGTTATTTGTTTTCAACAAGGTGAATGTCTCAGTTGAGCATTATTTATTTGTAATCGGTACATTTCACTGTGGATTTTTTGGTAAATCAGTTGCAATTTCAACTCAGGCTTTGCAAACAGACTTTTACAATATGGACTCGACAATAATGCGACAACATGTAAGTAAGTGTTAATTCTAATGCCTGATCGCCAGTGATTTCTGATATAATGATTCATGTACAGTCAGATGTTCTTTGTTTCTCTTAGTAGGATGAAAATAATCTGTTATTTAAACTGTGATTAAATTATATATAGAAAGTGATCAAAGAGCGCTCCCTTTACAATCGCTGGAGAAGCTGTGAATCAAACAGCACGAGTTTATCAGTGACTGAGTTCTGGACCTTCCCCAAAACTCCTGGGCCCGTATTCATAAAGAATCTTAATGCAAAGAGTAGCTCCTAGTGACAAAATTCTAAGAAAATTCTTAGAAATGTGGGCGTTTACTCTTAAATTTAAAGAAAAAATCCTAGTAAAGAAAAAAGTAATTCAAAAAGCATCTTAACCCTTAAAAGAGGTCTTAAGGTCAAAATTGTTAGGAGCACGGACGAGGACTTTTAAGAGGCTTAAGAGTTTCTTTAGCAGAGGAGAACATGGCAGAAAGACGAAGAGGGAGAAGAAATGTGTTGCAGACAATGGATGACAGTGAGTTAATAAGACGCTTTAAATTAGATCATGCAGGGATCATGTTTGTGACAGATCTTTTTAGAGACACACTAATATCTCCAACACAGCGCAGAAATGCCATAGCGCCAGAAATGAAAGTAATCACTACATTACGATATTTGGCAACTGGGAAAATTCCATGTTTGATACATTAAAACCAACATTCAAACCACCATTTAAATAGACATGCCAACAATCAGTGTAATTGGAAAGAGTGGAACAATTTTTATCATTCTAAGCCAAGCAAATACCTTATAGGAAATCAACAGCATGGTTAATAAAATAAGGATTTATATATACAATGTGTGTGTGTGAGAACGGTCAAATAGGAAAAATTACGCATGTAATTTCAAAGTGAAGGCTTAGAATAGACCCTATACTTAAAATCACTTTTTTCCCCTTCTTGGACAACCAACCAATCACAGTCTTCAAAAGATTGTGTCATACATAGCAACGGGGTCAACCCCGCCTTCTTACTAAGATAAAAGTTTTTGTCTTTTCCTTACTCAGAGTTGCTCTCAGATCAGTTCCGAATTGCTCTTAAGCTAAGACTCCTACGTAAAAGTTTTTAAGCTAAATTAAGAGTTTTCTGAGAGTATTCTTAGAATCTTTATGAATACGGGCCCTGTTATAATAAACAAATCTCTTATTTACATTGTGTTTGCACTGTTAGTTTTGATGAAAGTATTCGTTAGTGTGCAGAATTCGAGTTGCATGACATGATCACTGCATTCACATGCTCAACATTTTTGTGATCGGCTACAATGCTCATCACTGCAACCTTTCATGCTGTAGATTTAAATATAATGCTATAATCAACACTTTTCACAATTAGCTAACCTTGAGAGCTGTAATAGTAAAAATGTGCTTAAAGTTACAGTTTTACATGCATTACTTAGCTATTTCATTTGCAAAGATCACCAATCACAGAAGTGGGCATTTACACTGAAGTCTCACATCAGACACGCCCCTTCAAACATAGCGTTCAAATCAAAGGGCTAAAATCAGGGTAGGAAAAATGCCTTTTATTTCTAAATTATGACAACTTTTGATGTAAAAATCATACTAACATTATGGGCCCTATTTTAACGATCTAAGCGCATGGTCTAAAGCGCACGGCCGAATCCACTTGTGCTAGTTTAACGACGGGAAAAATGGTCATAGTCTAAAAGGGTCGTCCCTATTCTCTTAATGAGTAATGGGTGTATTTTTGGGCATAACGTGCAATAAACCAATCGGAGTCTCATCTCCCATTTTCTTAAAAAGCCAGTTGCGCTCACGCCATAGCGGATTCGCTATTTACATGGCGAAATTTGCAAGCGGAAAGACTGAATGCTTCTCCAGAGAGGAAACGGATCTGCTTGTGTGCGAGGTTAAAGCACGCAAGCAGAACATCTACAGGACAAGCCGGATTCCACCATATCTTTATGTACACAATATTAATCTTTTACATTGTAATCCATTTACTTTTAATATTTGGCATGTTTGTGTGCTGCTGCGCGTCCCTGTGTGTGTAATAAGCAGTGTGTACGCGCATTGTGCACGCCTATAGGCTCACTAATGCGCCCTTTAAATACCAAAAAAATACTGCGCCATTGACTTTAGACCTGGGGCCGTATTCACAAAGCATTTTAAGGCTAAAAGTAGCTCCTAACTGGCGAATTTAGGAGCAACTCCTAAAAATAATGGGCGTGTCACTCGTAACTTTAGGACTCCTAATTTTTTTGACTAAGAGTAATTCACGAAGCATTTTAGCCCTAAAAGTAGCACCTAAGCCTGGGACAGCTTAAAAGAAGTCGAGAGGACTCCTAACTCACCAAGACCTATTCACAAACCGCTTTTTGTGGCATTTCACGTTGCGATGTTTTGAAATGTGTTTGCGGCGGCTACAGGAGCTTCCAATCGCGAGGGAACAATTTTGCATTGTAGGCATAACTAGGGATGCAATAACGCCGCCACCAACAACAACCAAAACTAGGCTACTCATTGCATGTAAACTAATTGTAACGTTTCATTGTGAATCAAATTAAAATACTCTTTGCAAACGTAGGCAGAGGCATATAGTGACAGATTAATTCAATAATGTTGCAAAGATATTGCATCAATCCATATGTTTCATTAGGCTACTAGGCTATTTGTTTTGCCTTACTCTTTATTCATTTAGGCTATTTATTCAGTTATTCATCATCTTCCGTCCTTCGCACTACTTGTGTAGCGCACGCATTCTCAGACCTGTCACCTGTCACTCATCATCGTAGGGGAGGTGTTTGGAATCATTCCCGCGTTACAATCATCAGCCAATCAAGGTGGTCACTTCAGTCAAGCTCGTGCATGAGTAATGACGTCATCCATAGCAACGAAGACTCACTCTTAGTTTAGGAGTTGTCATTTTTCTTTACTAAGAGTAGGTCTGAAAGGCGTTGTGAATAACTTTTAAGAGAAAACTCCTAGCTAAAATATTTTAGTGTGATTTAGGAGTACTCCTAGTGGTAAGATAAAATGCTTTGTGAATACGGCCCCAGGTATCAGTTGGTCATTGGCGCAGTCTATTTCAGTTGCCTCAAAATAGCAATTCGCCAACAATGCGCCTGAACACACCTCGTTTTCTGACCAGCACGCCCAAGTTCCTGTAGCCGCCGCATACGCATTTCAAAACATCGCAACGTGAAATGCCACAAAAAGCGGTTTGTGAATAGGTCTTAGTGAGTTAGGAGTCCTCTCGACTTCTTTTAAGCTGTCCCAGGCTTAGGTGCTACTTTTAGGGCTAAAATGCTTCGTGAATTACTCTTAGTCAAAAAAATTAGGAGTCCTAAAGTTACGAGTGACACGCCCATTATTTTTAGGAGTTGCTCCTAAATTCGCCAGTTAGGAGCTACTTTTAGCCTTAAAATTCTTTGTGAATACGGCCCCTGACCAGCACGCCCATGGGCGCACAAATGGGTGCAAATGCATTTGCTATTTAAACAACATGGCGTAGGACGTTATAATGATAATTGCATCAGGCTGAAACTAGCAAAAAACACTTTCGTCGCACCTGGCGCCGCATTGCGCCGGGTGTACGATAGGGCCCTATAAGTGCACCCCAGGAAACATTATAAAACAGTAAAACAAATGCAGTTCATGGCCCCTTTAAAAATCTGTTATGTACGTACTGTAGTGACCTATAATTTGGAGCAAGAAAACTTGGAAGTGATTTTATTGCGTCAGACATGAGTCACTTTGAGCAAGTTTGCGATGGAGTGTAAGTTACAATGAACACCACTAAAAACCAAGCCAATGTCATAGTGCCTAAACCCCTGAATTCACGCAAGCTAAACTGAAACATACAGTACCTGGCTAGCCACTTAAACCAGCTTCATGGTATAGACCCCTGGTTTCACAGACAAAAGGGATTAGATGATAGTTCATAAAAGGATTAGGATTAGACATTTAAGTAACTTTTATAAACGTGCCTTATAAAAAAATAAAATAAAAACATTACTGGTGTGCATCATGAGACAAAACTATGGCAGTGACATTTTAAGAAATGCAAGTTGCTTTTGGTCAAAACAGCTCAGACATTAGTTTTAGTCTGGGACTAGTTTAAACCTTGTCTGTGAAAACAGAGGTTAGTTTCCTCTGTTCGTTGTTCCGTGTCATTTTAGTTTATGTGGTTTTACCATTCTGTTTTCCTGTCAATTTCCTGCATGTTATGGTTAAATAAAGTGTTTGTTTACTCCATCGTGCAACTACAGGTACCTATACGTGACATCCCGACTGGTCTAAAATATAAACCCTTAGAATACACTTACCATAGTAAATCAGTATAACACAAAACCCAAAGAAGGATTTGTGATGTATTGAAAAATTACATAGTGCACCTTTAACAGCACATTGATAGTTATCAGGATGCAAATTATTTTAGGGTGAGAGGTTTTCATCCTCATCCTACAGTCCCTCTTTAGTGATCTATGCTCTAGGGACAGATCAATCCATTGGCATGCCGAGTAAGGTGAAAGCCTCCAGGCTTCAGGAGAGTTCAAATGAAAGATGGAATAACTTTAAAAGGTGATATCAGAACAGACTCCCTGTACACCACTATGACTATGAGCAAAGCAGCCATGGCTGTTTATTTATAGACCTGCATTTCTAAACCCCTATTTTGCTTTACACTTAGGATCTGTCAGTTTTAGGCTGGTTTTCACAGGGCTGAACAAACATGTTTTAGATTTTCTTTTTTCCTTTCTTTTTGGAAGTGTGAAACTATTTGATTTGTTTTGAATTAACACTTTATTAAAAATTAAATTAAAAGTTTATCCCAAAGTTTATGAAATCATTTTAAATGCAATATGTAGATGTGATGGCTTAATTGTTTTTAGCTGTCATGAAAAAGATGAGTTTAAAAGCATGTGGCAGTGGAACAGAAAGTTCTCAAGTTTAGAATGATTGTTGCATCTTTAACTAAGATCAAAATCAGAATTTAGTATTAGTATTAGTATTAGTATTAACAACAACAACGTGTGTCACACAACGGAAGAGAACAGACAGGTGATCATATAAACAAGGTTTATTAATAGGATGCAGGGAACAAACACTGGTCGATGGAAGGGTGAATGTGAAGTTCAAGCAGTTGCACTGTGACTTAGCTGGGTGGAATATGATGATCACAGGTGCAGGTGGTTGAAGAATGGCTCAGGATCAGACGACAGAAGACAGGCATCCGAAGACGGGTAGTCAGGCAGGTAAGTCTCAGGCTGGTAATGGGAGTTGTCGCAAGAGATGAGTCTGTACATGGTTAGAGGAGACCAGACAATGGTGTGCAGGTTGTGTGTGGTATATATAGTGCAGGTTGATGAGGAGGTGCACGTGCGTTGAATCAGTAGTCCGGGGAGAGTGAACAAGTAGGCGGAGCGTGCTGATCTGGTGATGATGGGCTGATAGATGGTTGTGTCACCATGACACACAGTAACTGAACAGTATATACACCATCATTCAAAAGTTTAGCTAGTTTTTTTAAATGTTTCTGATAGACATATCTTATTCTCACCAAGACTGAATTTATTATATGCAATATTGTGAAATATAATTACAATTTAAAATAAAAGTTTTCTATTTTAATATATTTTAATATGTAATATATTTTCTTCAGTGTCACATGATCCTTCAGAAACCATTATATGCATTATATAAAATGCTGTTTTGGTGATCAAGATACATTTCTTATTATTATCATATTTAAAATCTTTTTTGCTGCTGTCACGAACACCGGTAAAGATTCTTCAATCGGTCACCGGAGGTCTCACTCGCCTGAGTGCTAGCAGTCAGTTTGGACTACATTTCCCAAGAGCCCACATACCTGGACTGATTACTGCACACCTGTCCCTCATCTCTCAGACTATTTAAACCCTGGCTGTGTCCGAAATCGCTCCTATACCCTTAAATAGGGCACTCTTTGAGGGGACAGCCATTTGTAGTGGTGTCTGAAACCATAGTAGATGTTATTGAGTGCACTCATTCAATCCCACAAGGCACCGCATTAATGAGTGTACAAACAATGTATACCAGAGATGGTCTTCATCTAGTGCAGGTGTCACCAACCCTGCTCCTGGAGGGCTACAGTCCTGCAGATTTCAGCTCCAACCCCAATCAAACACACCTGGACCAGCTAATCAAGCTGTTCAGGGTTGCTTGATAATTACAGGCAGGTGTGTTGGAACAGGGTTGGACCTAAAGTCTGCAGGACAGTAGCCCTCCAGGAGCAGGGTTGGTGACACCTGATCTAGTGGCTTTGTGTATGCTCAACGGCTAGAGAATGGCCATAATGCACTGTGAGTCGAGCGTTGGATGAATTCCTGCATCTCGCTAGGAGATGGCGCCGACAGCTGAATCAAATCATTCATCCATTTTCCAAACCGCGCTGCAGCGTATATCATACAGGTATAAATTCCTTTTTAATTTGTTATTAAAGCTACACTGTGTGATATTTTCCCCCATCTAGTGGTGAAATTGTATATGAAATATGAAATTGTACTACCCAGTGAATATTAGTTTCTGTTCCTTTCAATTCCGAGGGCGTTTTAACTCCTACGGTGGCCGTATTATTCCAAGATTAACATGGCTTCCAGTTCGACTTCGCAAAAATTGTGCCTTTAAAACTATTCATCACCTGTGATCCATTGCAGCACAGATTTATGTTACAAGGTAAACAATACTTTTTCACCATTGACGCGAGGAAAAGTAACGCAAGTTATACTAGAGATCGTTCTGGCGTTATGCACAACCATGCTATGGTTAGACAAGCAACTATAAAACTTTGAATTTACACAAATAGGCTGAATTACCTGTCGAGAAGAAAGCAGGCAACTTCGGCGTCCGTTTTAAAATCTTTGCTCCTCATGAGCTCTTTCCATCTGGGAAAAGTTACTCCAGTATTGACTTTAGTCTTGCTGATTTGCCTGTCGTGTTGACGTTTTAATTCTCTCTTTCGCTTCCTTGGCGACTCTGCTACATGTCCTCGAAAATTGGCGTGATCCTCCATCTTCAGCAATCTTTCAAATCTGCCGGCAGTCGCGAGTAATCTCCCCCTCGCATTCGTCACGGTGTCACTGAGTGTAAAACGCGAAAGGCGAATTTCCAGGTATGTCCCTCTTTGGCAAATGTATTTTCAAGATGGAGGCGCAACATGGCTGCCGCCATTCGAGCGACTCGCTCGTATGTATTATAAATGGCAGATTTTACGCTTACGAGAATACTTTATTAGTTGGTGGAAGTAATTACACATGAATGAGCACATATCATTTTGATAGAACAAAGTGTTTTTTGCTAAGAATCAACTTAAAAAGTTACACAGTGTAGCTTTAAATAGTTTAATTACATTTGATATGCTAGTTTCCATGTCAGGGTTCAAGATAAACCTTTTCGTTACTTCTGGAGCTGCCAGTTTACTAAACAGAAAGCACAAATTATGCAAAAGCGGCAGCCCTTTCGGCGCACTCAGTGTCCGAATTCACTCACTCGTTATCATCAACTCCTTTAATTGGACTATATAGTGGAGTAATGTAGGTAACAGTGAATGAGGGTATAGGGGGCGATTTCAAACACAGCACCTGTGTGTGTGATCTCTCATTGCAAAGTCTTGTTTGCCCCGGCTACATTTCTGTGCGTTATTTTCCCTGTGTTGTTCTGCCCGTGTTTGACTCTGCCTTGGATTTAGTGGTGGGCAGAGCGAGGCTTCATGGAACACTGAAACAGTTGTGTAACAGCAAATGTGCCGTATTGTGTTGAGGCTTCGAAACAATCCGACACCCGCCTCCAAGATGACACCGAGTGGTCAGAACAGTGGAAATGCAACAAAAACTCAGGCCAAACATGCATAAAAATGCCTTTTACAAACCCATTGCAAATGTTTTATTGAAAGTAAAATTCTAATTAGATTTAATATCAAGTGTCTGTGTAATATGTGTTCCTTTTAAACATTTTCAGTGCTTGTTTTGTTTGTTCCATGGATGGATGGATGGCTCAGCTAACAAGCCAATAAGAGATTACTATTATTACTAATAATTACTATTATTCCTTTTAAGTATACTAATATCTAATTAAAATGTTTGCAAATGTATAAAACTGATCAGAGATCAGGTAAAACTCATAGAAACACATGATTCATGGGTTCACCTACATTCGAAACAGTTATGATGTAACGAAGCCTTGTTTACCGAAATCACATGAGTTTGGCAGTTTAATTCACACTCCGATCCACTGATTCGAAAGAAAAGATTCATAAAGGTTTTGAAGCTTCATGAAGCATGTTTTCGAAAGTGCCCATCATACTTGGACTACCGTGTACGACTCTTTGCTGCCTGCAAAGCACTTGTGTTTGCCTTGACTACTTCTATTGCTGTTTGCTGCCTTCCCTGATCCTCGGCCTGTTATGACCATGTTTACTGCTCTGCCTCTAATAGTGTTGTTTGCCCTGGCATTTCGACCCACGCCTGTCCGGTTTTAATAAACCGCAAATGGATCTCACTCAGCCTGAGTCCTCGTTACAGCTGCTTAATATTTTTGTTATACTTTTTTCAAGATTATTTGAGAAAGTACAAAAGAACAGCACTGCTCTCTGACTTTTGACCAATTTAATGCATCCTTCCTGAAATTATGCATAAAAAAAAAAAAAGTACAGACCCTAAACTTTTAAACTGTAGTGTATCTACCTTTAACAATGGCTACTCTAATTTGTATTGTGTGCTCGTTATCTTGTGTTTTCTTTAGTTTTTCTATGTCTGCTCAGCTTTGTTAAAAAAATGTTTGTCAGAAATTGTCACAACAAGTAGGACAAAGTTTACCTCCAGAACATTAGGAAGGGGCTTTCAAAGAGTTTCCCAATTATATGTCCATCTTTCTTTTTAGTTTCTGTAATGTGAGTCTTTATCCTCTTCCTATTATCCTCATGTATGGACCCTTTTGTAGCAGGGCTATTCATGCTCCCACTGTCGATTTGTCTGCTTCTATGTTCTCTGATTAATGGCAGGGAAAACACAAATTGAAAGCCATCGTCTCTTGCGGATGAACATCTGCATGTGTACAGTCCCCAGTCAGAAAAAAAAATGATGATGGAGGCTTCCGATAAAGAGGGCTAATGGAGTAGACGTGTTTGCCCCTCGCTCACATGCCTTTTAGTTTAACCATCTTAAGCCCATTTACTCAACTATTTAATCTCAAGACAGAAAAAAAAGTCATGAGTATTATAACTTCTATATATATTATTTCAGCTAAACATGACTTCTAAGTTGGCTAAGCAGAACAAAAAAGAACTGAAAAAGGACTCCACCGTACTAAGCTTAACATGGCAGACCACGTTGTCGGATCACACACACAAAATTGCTTCACTCAAATCGAGTCAATGTGATAGACGAACAGGTTCTGGGCCCGGTTGCATGAAAGCCTTTAAAGGCCCACTGAAGTGTCTTGGAACGCACAGGTTTGTATGATGCTTTGACGTAATTTCCACTGAAACAGGAAGCTAAGACAGTACATTTTGAATGGTTCCTCCCCCTTTTAAAATAGCCAATAGCATTTAGTTTACCTCACAGACTTCAAGTCGTACTTGACAGCACCATGGAAGCGAATCAGAGTGCTGATGATACGTTGGATTCAGTAGTAGAGGTGTGAATAAATTCTAGCCATTTCATTCTTAACCAACGTACAGTGGTAGAACTCGAGTGTTTGAGCAACCAAATTCACATCTCCAACCCATAATGCTCCGTGACATGTCAATGGTCGCTTTGGCCAGGTGGTATTTATAGCATAGGGGGTGGGATGCTATAGATTCTAGAGAGCATTTGATTGGACAGAAGATGTGATGTGAAGCTGAAGTCCGTGGCAATGTCATAAAAATCTGTGATCCATTTTAGCGGAAGTGAGAGACTGTAAATTTTGAATGCTTATACCTCCTAAATGCGAATTTTGGCATTGTTTCAGAACACACCAGCTTATTCATAACTTTAAAGCTAACATATTCATACTAAGCTAAAAAAAAACCTTACATTTTGATTTCAGGGGGCCTTTAAGTTAAGAAAACCCTTAGTTTTAAGGTTAAGGGTACCTTTAGGCTGTCATTAAGTATTTTCCCTTAATTACTTGAGAGTTCCTTTAAGTTCTGTTATGCCTTGCAACAAAGTCCTTATTAACCATTTAGCCGTTAAAAAAAATAAGAGATCAAAACAGGTCCCTTAAGTCATCTGCTGAACTCAAATGCAATGGATGATTTCATGTTAATTAATGGAGGAAGAGGAAATACCGATGTGTTTTAGCAATCAAAATAAGCCAGTTGAAAGTATGACGTCAAACAGTGTGTATTGTCAAAAATAAAATCGAATAAACACCAAAGCTTTTAGATTTTTTCATCACTTCCACTGTGCACTTGAATTAATGATCTCATGCCAGTCTTTCATCTTGTGCGCAAGAGAGATATTGCGGCAGGCGTAGATTTTTTTCCACATCTTTAAAAAAAATTTTGTCCTTGGTCCATTTTGGTTTAGATTTCTTGTTTCCAGTAGCCTACTGTAAAGCCGATTGGCAGACAGGACTAGGCGCCGAGCCAGGTTGCGTCTAGGAAAACGACCGAAAGCATCATTCTGTACTGTTGTGCTCAAGTTCAAGGCTGAAAAAAAAATCAGTGAAGTTGCGTTGATGTGTGAGTACAATACAATAACAATGAGTTGGACTAATATAATGTAATTTAATGGAAAACATATGTGAGTGGCGCAGCAGGATTTTGAGCATGCACCGTGTCATAGCTGGACTCTCTCTGGACTGAATTTTAGGACGCTCTTGTGTCATCCGTCAGATTGTGTCGTCCGCCTTTCATAATCTCCATAACTCAAATATTAGCTGTATAGTTCAGTAGGCTAAATATTAAACTTGTTTAAAGTCAGTGGCCATTATATTCAGTTTATTGTGGGAGATTTCATAACTATAGCAATTGCTTCTCCATTGCTGTCTTTTGCCAGAAACTCGGGAAATGCTTAGAATAAACACTTAGGGAAAGGTGACGGTTAAGACGTTTGTTGCAACACTGCGCTGCACTGAGCCAAAGGCAATGGATTTCTTTAAGAGTGTTGTGTGAATAGAATTCAAGGTCCACAACTTTCCTTTAATTTTTGTTTGTTTTTTCCTTTTATCTTTTGTTCTGAATGTTTTGTCAGTTCCTCTCCTCTAATTGGATCCAGAATGCTTCCTACCAGTTCAGCGCCATCCCTCCTCTTTAACCTTCCAGAATGGTTAATACAGCTACAGTATACAGGTGGCGATTAAATCCATGCAGTCGGGAAAGTCTCCAGGCCCTGACGGCTTTACCATTCAGTTTAAAAAAACTTTTGCTTCCCTTCTAGTTCCTATATAACTTAAGGTGATGATACACAGGGCAACTTTTTGAGCAATGTTGATGGGCAATCTTGCCAAGCGATTGTTGCTTGGGCACTTTCACATTGAAAATGTGCAATACATTTTTATTTGGATAATTTAGATGGGTCTAGGGCCCTGTGTCTCATCTGGTTGCCCGTTGACGGCAACATTGCCCAGGAACATTGCTCAAAAAGTTGCCCTGTGTATCATCACCTTTAGGCAAGCTTTATAGTGACTCTTTTAAAGCAGGATTTTAAAGCAAGTCTCTGACAACTGTCCACAATGGGTGCATACAGAAACTGTCGAAGCATACTCTTTACTCTCTTGTTTGTTCTCAACTTCCTTTGGTTCTAAGCATGGTCTCAAACAATCCTGTAGTCACTAGTTTCCTCAAAATCTGGGCTCAATTTTGGAAACATTATGGTTTGCATAGAGGCTCTATTCACATGCCTATATCCAACAGTTACTTTTTCCCCCATCCAGTTCAGACCCTTACCTTTAGTCATCTGATGGCCTTCTCAAGATTAACTCCTGTGCATCAATTAAAAAAAGTTACACATAGGTCCATAGAGGACAAAAATGTCCGTGTCAGAAAACGGTCATAAAGTTTAAGCTTGGGAGCACAGACTTAAGTCTGGTCTCATTTTAAAGAAGAACTTTGGCAGATTATTGTTGAAGTAAAAAAAGGCCATATATAAAATGTAACCATTTTTTTATAAAATATATATTATTTTATGAAACATATTGAACTCTAAAACTACTAGAAAATCAAAGCCATAAATCTAAAGAAGTTGTGTTCCAAATGTGTGGTTGATATCTCAATAAATTAGCTTCAAAATCAGATTTTGTTTGGGCGCAGCAGTACCACATTTTTAGATGCCAGCAAAGCTCCACCGGTGCACACAGTGGCTTTCTCAAATATTACAAGCTCACACACTTTTTATTTTTTTATTTTGTTACACATATATAAACCACACTCTGTCATCCATACCAACACACCCAGACAGTTATAGCTGCATAATTTATCCAATTTGCTCTATAATATGCATAAGCAGAAAACGATAGACCAAACCTGAGAAAATGGCACCATCTGGTAAAAAACAGTAAACATTTAAATTTTGAAGCCTTGCCAACAGAATGAAAGCCTGTTAACAAAGATTGCATTATTTTATAGTTAAATGGCCCTAGGATTAAAAACTGCAGTTTTAATGGGTTTCAATGGGGACATGTTTATCCCCAAGGTCCTGAGTGGAACTATTTTGAATATTAAAATTCCAATAAAAATACACTCCTGTGCCAAAATGTGTGCAGTTGGCATTAACACAGGCAAAATGATTTTTAAAAAAATGAAGAATTTTTACAAAGACAAAAATATCCAAAAAGTCACAAATGGGTTAAGCTAATTTTTCCTCAAAATGAGCAATAATGATACTGCATCTGGGCATTTTAGTGTTGTTGTTTTTGTCAATTCCATTATTAGGTGATTTGTCATTATTGTAATACAGTACTATTGCAGATGTGCTTAATGACCTCTACGAAGAGGGAGTATTTGCCTCCTTATCTAAAAAGTATAACCTACCCAATCATTACTGATTTTGGTTCTTCCAAATTAGACATTTTATACAGAAGCAGTTCTCTCACTTCGTCCCCTGGAAACACACATTGATCCCTTTCTTGCTTTCATTTCAACCATAAGCATCTAATCTCTGTCATATTATAATTTCATAAACTCTATTAATGCGGACCCTACAGGAAGCTTGACCTAGGAGTTGCTGTCTCAGAGGATCTATGACATAACATCTTGAACCAGGTACACCATACAGTATGTGCCATGGTTTACTACAGTGTAAAATACTATTCAGAGCACACCTAACCAAGGCTGTTCCATAAGACTTGGGATCCCATTTTGAACTACATTAAAGGTCTACCTTGCTCACCGGTAACTGATAACGAATAATATTTGTCAGATATTAGAAGGAACTTTTTCTTTTCTTTTACCTTTTCTCTTCGCTGTTTCTTGTCCATTTGTGGAATGGGGGAATCATGGAAGAGATTAATAATGGACAATATCTTAGTGTTGTCACACAAGATGATTACATAAAAAAAAATATATTACCCTAACTCCCCACCCTATATCGTCTGTCAATGCTCACAATAAATAAGCCCCATCTCTTCTCCCCCACTAATGTAAATAAGAAGAATTCATTAACCTTGCTGATAATCCTAGGTTCTGTTTCCAGGGTGTTGGTGGGGGCCATCTGGTTAACATTGCTGTCTTGTCAGAGAGCAGAGAGGAGATCCAGATCTCACTTATTTATGAGTCCTGCCCTCGGTCTCACGTTTGGGTCAGATCTACCAAACACTTAGACAGCAGTGGTTAACATTAGGCTTGCAGAACAGCTGGGAGGCCGATTGCATGGACACCATTAGCCGGGATGAAGCCTGCCTTCTGGACTGCACGACAGGGGCACATAGCTTAATTGGGATAGATGAGCTTTTAGGCTTGTCTTCGTTATTTTGTTTAGTTGAAAGTGACTTTAATTTGTCTTGAAGGCAATGCAGACAGAATACTGATCTAAAATAACTCTGTTTCCTACACTGTTATTTACAGCACAGTGCAGTGTGACCACTGAAGTGAAGACCGATTGCAGAATAAATGACTCTCATGAGTTGTTTTTTTTCTGAATGAAAAACATACTGCACCTCAAGTGTAGTCAAATAACCAAATGAATTATGCATTACATTGACCGAAAGTGGTGGTAAAGACAATGTTAAAATTGAAAGCAAATTATATTGTTCACCTTTTGAATCATCAAATGTATCACAGTTTCCACACAAATATTAAGCAGCACAGCTGATTTCTAAAGGATTTTTTTCCTTCTCTTTCTCTGTCTCCCTCTTTGATTGTTCATCAGACTATGGAGGAGTGTGAGAGAGAGGAGTTCATGATCTGTACCATCTTGTTCACGGCATACAGATGAATACAGACTCTTTTCCCTGGATTTCTATTGTGGGATCGGACATTGCTTTGTTGTTACTGTTCAAATCTCTGAAGTGTGAGAGTTTTTAATAGAGAACTGTCAAATAAATGTTACCATTTATTTACGTTACTCCTGTATCTCCACTTTATTTTTGGTACATTTTATGTTTGTAAAGTGTAACACTAGTACACACACACCTGTGTCAAAGTGTTTCCATTCCAATAATTCAATTCATCAAACTGTTTTATAGTCATCAATGAACTTGCAATTTTGGTTGTGCAATTCATTAACCCCAACCCACTCAACATGACACAGACAAAAGCAGGAGTTTAAGTGCTTTTCCTTCTCTCAGCACTTAATATCGCAGTTTCATTCACAGGCAGGGCTTCTAAAGGAAACGTGTGCTTGTTATTGGGTCCTGGAACTCTTCCAGTCATTTTAAATGTGATCTGTAGTGGCTCTCACCTGGATGGAAACATTTCTTCAAGAGAAGTTCTTCATCTGCTCCACTCAGTCATTGTTTTGATAGGGACTAATTCACAGTTCTAATTTGGAGGATTACAAGGACTGAGTGGGATTGCAGTGAAAACCTGCACATGCCCTTCTGAATCTCAAGACCAGCAAGAAATGTAGAGTAAAAAGTCTTATTTATAGAACATTTTTCTTTGGATGTTTAATATTTCCTTTGACTGTGATGAGTAGTATAAGTGGTATATAATTTTGCATTTAGGAAACATAGATTGTCTGTTTTGTCATTTAAGCAGGCCTTAACAGTAAAACAGTGCTGAATATTTAAAGGGGCCACATCATACCATTTTTTACAATTATATATTTTTCCCTCTGCGGCCCAATTTCAATGCTCATGATGTTCCTCATTTGCATATTGCTTTGGATAAAAGCATCTGATAAATGAATAATTGTAAATAATATTAATGAGAGTTTCATGCACTAAAACAGTTTTAGATTTGCAGTCAGAACATTATCAGAACAGAGCAAAAGTCCACATTTTAATTAAAAATGAAATAAATACCTTTTAAAACTGAATAAATTGTCCTCCAAACTGACATTTTCCAATGACACATTATTAGTGAATAGTACACTATGCAACTTTTGGCGCTCTAGCATTTAATAAACAAAACTGCATGTATCCGGAGCTACTTTTTTCTGTTTATGTATATGACGAGTCACGCAGGTACTGGGCTACTCTGCAGTGGTTGTCGTCCCACACGGTCTAAAATAGTCTGAATATAAACACTTATTATTAGGGGTGTAACAATACCCTTATGTCACGATTCGATACATATCATGATACTGAACGAATATGCTTGCACTCTGTCACTGACTAGATATACAACTATATTCCCCATATATATACCACAAATATTCCCCAATTGCATTATTATACATTATATTCAACATTATATATAGCAGTTTAATGTAGGACTGACACTAAAACTCTGAAAACTTTAATTTTTTGCTCACATTGTTTATTTTGGTTGAACTATACACAATACATATTGTCACCATGATGCATATTGTTGCATTTTTGTATTGCGATATATTGTGACACGCTATATTGTTACACCCCTACTTATTATAGGTGTTACCTTAGTGATTCAGGATAAGACAAAAACACGGTTTGGAAGATGGATTCATGATGCACTCACTCATATCAATTTTATAGATTTTGCAAAGTCTACCTTCAAATAAAGCTATACACAATTGGACATCAGTCTAATTCAATGTCATCTCGTTGGTTTATTGAGGAAAAAAAGAATCAATCTTTAATTTCTTGATTCAAGCTGCACTAAACACTGTATTTTGGCATTATATGATTAGTAGTATAGCACAGGTGCTGAGTGTTGCTTGAAAATGTCTATGAACCATCTCTTTATGTAAGGTCACTAAGCACACCTTGTTCCTGCTGTTTCAGGGGGAAGAGCTCAATGAATCTGCTCAGGAGAGTCGTGCCAACGCTGAGATGCACAGACTCCTCGGCCAGAAGTTCCTCAGGTTGCCATGGAAACCAGAGGTAAAACATCCTTTTATAGTGTTAGAAACGTACACTTTAGTTTCCTACAAAGAAGACATATTCCTACATAATTTGTAGGATAATACTCAAAACCACACTGGCAGTGTGCAATATAGCTGTGAATCTCTCTCACGCTCTCGCTCTCTCGCTCTCATTGTGTGTGATTTCCTTAGGGAGGCTCATCCTCCCATAGCTCTGCATCCCGCCAGGAATCATACTAAAATTACATGAACAGGTGGCCGAAAAGACGAGAGAACAACAGGCGCTGTATTGATGATGAACCAGCCAGTTCTGCTTAGCCCTGCTATCTTGTTTTATATCTAAAAATGATTTAGACACCCACAAACACCTGAATATCAAGCTTTAAAGGGGATCTATTATGCCCCTTTTTACAAGATGTAATATAAGTCTCAGGTGTCCCCAGAATTTATCTGTGAAGTTTCAGCTCAAAATACCCCACAGATCATGTATTATACCATGTTGTAAATGACCATTTTTGAGTGGAAGGAAAAGCATTGTTTTCGTGCATGTATCTTTAAATGCAAATTAGCTGCTGCTCCCCATCCTGCTTTGCAGGAGAGGGCGGAGCCTTTACAGCTCGTGCCTCGGATACTCTGCCAAAAACTAAAATATCTGTTTGGTTTTGATTATCAACTCTATTGCAGTCACGCTCACATGACATTGTAGTTCTTCATCATCGTGGAAGTTTATTATCTGCATGCGTTTTAAAGGGGTACTATAATGCCTTTCAATTTTTTGAACTTTAGTTAGTGTGTAATGTTGCTGTTTGAGCATAAAAAACTATCTGCAAGGTTACAAAGCTCAAAGCTCACTCCAAAGGGAGATACTTTATTTAACAAAGTATTTTTTAAAGAACTACAACAAACGGCTCGTTTGGACCACATAAAAACGTGGCTCGCAAGCCATAGGTTTCAGAGCTCTGTTCTAGTTTTGCCCGAGGGCAGAATGTACGGCGGCCGACCGTTGTGATTTCCATGCAGTGCATACCAAGGTGCAATGCCCATCTCTGGACTCGAGTCTGGCAACCTGTTTATATGCTTGGGTGAACCTTGTGATGTCATCGCACTGCGTCTGCCAGTGGCTTAGTGTCGTCTCAGACACACCGGGTTCTGCGGGACACGTCCCCATAGCATAATTCGACACAGTGTGGAGTTCCTTGGAAAGGGAACATGTATTATTAAACATGCTTTCATTCATGGCATTTTTTTTTTCATGGTATGACCCTTAAAGGGGGGGTGAAATGCTATTTCATGCATACTGAGTTTTTTACACTGTTAAAGAGTTGGATTCCCATGCTAAACATGGACAAAGTTTCAAAAATTAAATTGTACGTTTGAAGGAGTATTTCTGTTCCAAAAATGCTCCTTCCGGTTTGTCACAAGTTTCGGAAAGTTTTTTTCGAGTATGGGCATGTGTGACGTCAGATGTAGCGGAATTTCCTTATACGGGTCCTAAGGGCACTTCTCCGGAAGGACGCGGGCGCGCGCGCAACCATAGACCAGAGCAAGAGAGCGAAAGCAGTACGCCCATCAAAGCGCTATGCTCAGCTTTAGGGAAGTCAATGTCACCAAAGAAGTGGGTTTTTGGTTGCCAGGGCAAGACAACCCTGCACAGATTCCCAAAGAACCCAGCGCTAAGGGACCAGTGGATGGAGTTTGTTTTTCCAGAGCATCAACGGAGGTTCTGCAAGACTGTTTGTTCCCTGCATTTCGACGATGATTGTTTTATAAACAAAGCCCAGATCGACGGATTTGCAGATCGTCTAATGCTTAAGGATCGAGCAGTCACAATGATAAAGGTTCGCGGTCGTGCGTTGGAACCGGGCGGTGAGTAAAACTGCTTCAAATGTCTCTGTGTGTTGTTAGCTCGGCGCGTTAGCACAGCAAGTAAACAGTGAACAGCGCTCGTGATTCTTTAGCTCCACCCACACGGCCCGCCTTCAGCCGCTCGGTTTTTTCCGGAAAGACTTGGTACAGCCTATCTTTCTTTTATAAATATAATAAAACTAAAGACTTTTTGGAGATATGAAGGATGCAATATACTACTCTATAGGTACTCAAGATTAACAGGAGATTGAGTGAAAATGAGCATTTCACCCCCCCTTTAAGCAACATGTCTATATACCGTACATAAAGTAACTTCAATATTTTAGCCAGCTGCTGCTGTGTAGCTTTTTTTCTAAATACTGTGAAACAGACTCTAGTATTTCCGATCGATAAGCCAACAGACCTTATCTTCTCTCCCCACCTCATCGACATAGCAGGCAAGGAGACCAGACACTATGTGTGATAATGAAGAGACAATGATCAAAGAGGGTCCCTGACCGCATGCTGCCCCCAAGGCCCCCTTCCTTTGGGCCTGTGACAGATGAGCTCCTTGTTCGACACTGAAGTTTCAGTTGCGGGCGAACCCTCCAGAAAGTTACGAGAGCACAAAAGCTCTTATGAGGCATGTGATTTAGGGAGCACCAGATGCCAGAAATAGCAATGGCGCAAAGATGTCACACAGGAGTCCTTGTGCTGCCCCGTTCTCCCGCCGTCTATTTCATTGGATATGTGTCAATTGTTTGTCAGATATTTATCCACAATGATACACAAAAGAGAGAAAAAAATACCCCAGTGCATAGATAACCTCTGTTTTTATCCATTGATTTATGTGCTTTCCTCTGTGTTATTGAATGTCATTATATGGCCAGAATAACCAGACTGGGAAATATATCATCAAGGCTTTGGCTTGAAGTACAGTGAGACAAAAGATCTCAGGCCATTCATTCACACTCCATATGCTGCAGCATAAGATGCTCTTATCGTGCACTGCAGAATGTATTTTATAGTTACTTATAATTCAGAGATAAAGGGAAGATGAATGCTATTCATTTTGTGTGACAACACAAGATTCACAGGTATTTATATCATACCTTATTCTAACAAGTACAGACAAGTCTATTACTGATACACAACGAGACTATTTAAAAAAAATTTTTTATCATAGCTCTGGGGGATTATGGTAGCAAATCCCATTTTTTCATGATTTATGGTGCATTTATATTACATCGCATATTATAGATGCTGTCACTATCTCATTGTTTCCCTTTGCGCAAAACAAACCAGGGTGACAGTTATTCATCTATTCTGAGCATGTGAAAATTTAAATGGTACACTTGATAATGCCCAGAGCTAAATCCACCGTACCACCTGTGACCACATTGCATACTTTCTTTTCCCTCGACTGAACCCTTGCCATGTGTTAATGCGCCGTGGAGTCGCAATCCAGTTGTGCCAATGACAGCTGTAACCATGCCCAAGATTGCTTAGATTTCTGTGGTGTCCTGTCCGCCTCTGAGTGGGTGGGATGCCAATCCCACCATTCACATCAGATGCAATTATATAGGCTAAATTTAAACGTAGCTGTGAGGAGAGAGACCTAATGACTGACAGAAGGGGAAAGGCAATGTAATGTGAGCTCACCTGCATGGTGAGTAATGCTTGTCTCTGTCACTGCCACCACCAGGAGAATTACAGAAAGATAAAGGGTGGTGAAGAATTCAGTACATGAAGATTTGCAAAGGTGCACACTTTTCCTGCTAAATCCCACCACTGCTGCACCACCAACTCATAAATTCTTCATTAAATCGTGAGCATGAAGTTGTTGGTAATGCATTGCCCAATTTTCCTGTTTATGACAATTTGTTTTTACTGAAAGCATTTCTGCCTATCCAATATACAATTAATCACTCTGCAAACTGTGAGCATTTTGTCGTATCCAGCTTTCCGTGGCAAAACATGATAATTATTATTTTCCTCCTGAGGAGAAAGATATATTATTGGTATTAGGCCACTACATAGTTATATTACAATTGATGTTAAAATCAAAGAGGTCTAGCAACTGGAGAAAGGTATCTGTTAGCGTTCCCATTCCCATTTACTCAGTTTTTGAGCTGGAGAAAGATGCTTTTTGCCCCTTATGGTATAGTTATGACATTTACAGTACCAGCAGGTGAATAACTGGATCATTATGCCAAACCTTGACCTTTTGGTTTAAATCTACACTGTTTCTTTAAAATTGCTTGGACCAACATTATATTTATACATTTATAGTTAATTTACAGTTTAATGTCACTCTTTTGCCTTTAGGGTAGTGGCATATTGACAGATTGATTATCAATTTCAAATATGTTTTTTTTGTCTGGCTGTTCTGTGTATAATCTGGGTCTGTGTGAATGCCTGGGGTCCTGTTTTCACCTGTAAATCAATTGTTAATTCAGCCAATTTTATTTTTATTTTACATTTTTTTTAACCACTGGACATTTGCTTTTTCCTTCAAATCAATGCTGGTTAGACATGAAGTAAAGGCTGATTCTCTTTTTTTTTTTGTTCTCTATCAGTATAAAGGTCAGGCCAATCTGCATGTGTTTGAAGACTGGTGTGGTTCATCTATCTCCCAGCTCAGGAAGAATCTTCATTTTCCTCTCTACCCACATGTAAGTTTCTCAGACACTGAAAGAAAGAGTTTGATTGATAGAACAATTAAGATGAACTTGCTTGTTTGACGGAGTCAGTATATTATTTTCAATATTTTTATTAACAAAACCCAAATGTTGGCCTAATATTTGCTTGTGGCAGTATGTTTTACAGCCAGAGCTAATATCATTTATTTTCACAGAGTTTTATAGCTGTCTGTTTATTCTTCTTAGAAGTCATTTTGAGGTGTGATTCTGTGAATTACTGTTAGTGCCTTGGGTTTAAGAGTGAATAGGCCTACAGATGCTTTTATATTTAATTCTTCCCCACAGACCAGGACCACAGTGAAGAAAATTGCAGTGGCTCCAAAGTGGAAGAATTATGGCCTTAGAGTATTTGGATTCATTCATCCTTACAAAGATGGTTAGTGTATTTCATCAAGGTTTTTGTTTCATTACAGGGATTTCATCTATACAGTATTGTTTTAACAAACATGATTTATGAACTTTTGAAATATTATGGATTTGCTCATATTATGGATTTGCTCAAACACATGCTCATTTAATTTCTAATGCCTTCAAAAATGCACAATCATTTATGCAATTGCTGTGCATTGATATCCTTGTTCAGTAACTAAATCAATCTGTCCTATGGTGGTGGTAACTAAATCGGTGGTGGTAACTAAATCAACCATTGGTTGAGGAGATCCCCCCCCCCCCCCTTCTATGTAAAGCGCTTTGAGTGCTGAGAAAAGCACTATATAAATGTAATGAATTATTATTATCATTATTATTATTGTGTAAAAATAGTTTATACATACTATTGACACTTGGCTTGTCAATAGTATCCTGCTTTAAAATAGATGGACTGAATTTGATACTGTCATTCTAAAACATAGAATTTAGAGTCTTTTCTTCCATCAAAGAACCATGTGGTGGATTTTTTTGTGTGTTTTGCCATCCTACGTGATTCAGCTTGTATTAAACAGATGGCTTGACATTCAGCTGTAGCATTTTATGATATAACTTGGACTGCATTGGTCCCTCAGGGATCTCAAACCATTCAGGTCTGTAGACAGCATAGCAGATATAGATCATTATATTATCCAGCCTGATTGTTTTCACCTGATTTGTTGCACTGTTTCCACATTTATGGAAAGAGTCTTGTCATCTGTCCAAAGGACAATGTTTCAGAAGCGCTTTCAAAAGTGAAACATCTGGTGCATTACTTTATACCATATTGTTTGAAGTCATGAACACAGGTATTATTGAATTCCAAAGGTACTTTATCATCAGTAACTATGAGTTATTTTTTATCGTAATAAAATGTGTTCTGTGTAAATAAAAAGGGTGAATAGAAACACATACTAGTAGTGATTAATGCCCAATTCTAAAAGCTTCTCAAACCTTTGTGCTGTACCATCACACACGTGCAATACATACACATTAAAGGAGAACTCCGGTCAATTTTAACATTGAGCTCATTTTTTTGTAAAAAATGGATTTACATCCTGTTTTCGGTCAAAGTCCATAGTAATCGATTGTCGAGTTCACGCGCATTGGTTTAGTACCTATGATCATGCGCGTGAACTCGACAATCGATTACTATGGACTTTGACCGAAAACAGGATGTAAATACAGGTATGAGCGCTGGCTAAATAAATATCATTTTTATTCATATCTTTCACATCTACTGCAGTCAGATTGACCCGCGTTCACTCCGAAGGAATCACTCACATGACCTGTGCACTTGTAATGACACATCAAGGATGTTAAGAGGCTAAAAGCAGGTTTAAAACTTGCCCCATTGAAGTCAACAGGGTGCAAATTTTAAAAAGAGGATAACACGGTGTAGGCAACACCGATTTTTGTCGTTGTTCTCTGTATTGACAGCACTCCAAATGTACAAAAAAATGAGCTCAATGTTAAAATTGACCGGAGTTCTCCTTTAAGTGTTGCTTTGTGTTCGAAGTGTTCCTCAAAGCAGGATTGACTGGGGTGTAAGAGATCTGAATATTGCCAAAGCTGACAGGACGTCTAAAGGCACACAGAAACCATTATTTCAATGGATTCCCTGCAATCAGCACATTTTGCACACTCTGCTTAACCTGATAAGAAAAAGCTGCTGTGAGGACTACTGTATGAGCCCTGATGTGTGCAGGCGTGCTCATGTTTGCAGGGGAAAAGTTATGAGACTTTGCTAAGTTTTCATTAGCAAATAACCAGGGTCGCTGAGTCAGGCTTTTGACTGTGGCGCACTAGCTCACAAAACAATCAGATAAGGAAGAGCTACTGTCAATTTAAGGTATATAGCGGATAACTACAGACAGCCAGAATAAAGCCACTAGCACTGCTGGGTGATAGACTACTGTGACTGCCAAACAACATCTTATCAACGGAAGCTTAGAAGTGAGAATCTGCTGGTCAGTCATAAGGTTATGCAGTACAACTCTGTAAATGATACATTATTTATTTCAGGGGATTTCCAGTTCGCCATAGCATCGGATGATAACTCTGAACTGTGGCTAAGCTCAGATGAGAGTCCACTCAATGCCCGGCTCCTGGTGTATGTGGGACAGGTGTGTACTATGATGCATGGCTCCTAAATAAACCAGGCTACACTTCTGAACAACTTCATACCTACAGTAAAAGGGCTGAGTTTATTTTTATCTGGTTTTTTTTTTGTTTTTTTTGTGTGTGTCTGACATAGGGGCAGGGAAAATTCAGAATTGAAGAATGACTACATTTATGAGCGTGTAGCCTATTTTAATTGAATTGGCCACACCCCTCAGGAAGCTAATTTGAAATTTAAATTTGAATTACAGAAAGAGATTTTATGTTTTAGATTTTATCTATCTATCTATCTATCTATCTATCTATCTATCTATCTATCTATCTATCTATCTATCTATCTATCTATCTATCTATCTATCTATCTATCTGTCTGTCTATCTGTCTATCTGTCTATCTATCTATATATCTATCAGTTTTAATTCACTTTTATTCTGCTTCCTAACATTCAAATTGCAAGTTAGCTTCCTCTTTAATACCTCAATTAAACTGTAATTTAAAACGCCCTCTCAATTCAATTCTGAATAGTACAAGCCTGGATATTGTGTCCTGTGTGTCTGTGCTGGAGATGAGTTACAGTCTCTGTTGTCTGTTGTCATATAGCACGGCTCAGAGTGGACAGCTCCAGGAGAGTTCAGCAAGTTCAGATCCCAAACTTCCAAACCTGTGCGGTGAGTGTCATACAGCATATGTTTCCTGGATTTATCCTCATAATTAAATGCATATTAGGAGAGTGTGACTAAAGGATTGTCTGCAACTTGGAAAGGTACTTGCCAGCTCATTGCTTTATACAGCTATACAGTACGTTTAAATATGCTGTGCTCTGGATGAGCAGCAATGAGTGAGACAGGATGTTAAGATCACAGTTGTGGTAAGTGACACATTAACTTGTCTCTTCTTCTCAAGATGAACACTGATGTTAATTTTTTTCATTTGTCACTGCTTTTATTATTTCGCAGAGGGTATGAACATGCATATTCATCACACATATCCCTGGTTTCACAAAAAAGGCTTAAGCCATTCCCAGACTAAAATGCATGTTTGAGCTGTTTTAACTTAAAGCAACTTGCAAACTAGTCTAAGCCCTGTCTGTGAAACCAGGCCACATATTTGTATTTGTAAATTGAGTTTAAATAACCTGAAAAACAGTCATGCCACCAAACTTTTTGAATGAGTGAAAACATTCAAGATATTTGCCATCATTCCTTATCCATTCATTAAATCCAGGTGTATGAATCTTATATACTTTATGCCCATAATGATTTAAGACCGCACACACTCAACTTCACTGTTAAATGAACAGGCATCGGGGCAATTACTGTAACTGTAAGCGTGCTGCCGAATAGGTGTCTGCAGAGACAGTGTGATTGGGAATAACAAGGGGACACATTAAATAGTAGTTTGTCAGAGTGAAGTGTCATGTCGTCCGTTTTAATCACCCTTGTCTGTCTTCTCCAGCCACTGCTGATTGGTGCAGAAGTTGAGCTTCGGTGTAAATAGTGTGTGCCGCTGAATTATTCATCAGCAGTGTCAGTCTAAAAGCAAGCGTGTACATGTTCCAGAATATTTTAGTGCCAATAAAAATGAGCATGCTTATTGGCACTCCAGAGGGAAAGGCAGAGAAGTGCCTCCTCTTTTCAGCGAGCTTTGACAATGGCCTGGCAACGGTTCAAACTGCCACAAGAGTGTCTTTGATATCCTCTGCTTCTCTAGTTGAGGATGTCAGGATATAAACTTTTTTTGACTTCTGTTCAACTTGAGTTAGACGACTTTCTGTCTACGTACCTCAGTTCACTGTTTGCTTTCATTTTGCCCTTCGATTGGGGCTTGTTAGTTTGGTGATAGACAGAGCAGTGTAGGCCAATGCGTCATATAGACTAATGGGGTGGATTTTAGAGAGCAAAAATGGCAAATGTCTGACAGGATTGTCTGGAATTCCCATAGTTGCTGGGCAAAATAGCGCACTAATGAACTACAGGGAAAAGTTTACAGAGCAATCAAGAGGCGAGACATGGCTGTCAGTTGTGGATGACAGAAACTAGGAAGATGCTTTAAGAAATTAGCTTAATACATGCCCAAACATCTCCATATAATGTATTTCCACACAACCCTCCTGTCTGTCTGTCTCTCTCTCTCTCTCTCTCTCTCTCTCTCTCTCTCTCTCTCTCTCTCTCTCTCTCTCTCTCTCTCTATAATAAATAAGAAATATATCATTTTAATTTAAATATGTAATATACATGAGACTCTGTGTCTTACTCTTATGTAGTATTTTCATGTATCACTTACATAATAGAATGGAGTATATCTATTTTGCCCTCCACGGCTGAAAGAAAGAAAGGGCAGAGTAACTCAGAGTCTTAGATATTGCAACTGACATTTATGGCAATATGTCAGTTCTACAGGGCCAGCAGAGGTCAACCTCTCTTGACATTTTAGAAGTATCTGTCACAAGTGTGCTGGGAAATGTTAAAAGCAGTTTCAGTTCACTAAATATATAAATGTATCTATCAACTGGACTTTTTAATGCTAGTACATTTACATTGCCACTATAAATCCATCCATCCATCCATCCGTCCATCCATCCATCCGTCCATCAATCCATCCATCCAGTATATATACAAATTGCAACTATAAAAGTGCTAATGTGAATGTACAAGTACTAGAATTAAATGTTTATTTATTCATTTATTCATTTTTTATACAGTGTAGTCCAAAGACTCCATCCTAAATGTTCAAATATTTATACTGTCTAATTCAGTGGATCATCCTGTTATTCTCTGGTTTTCTGTATTCAGTTCAGGCAACTGTTGTTTTGCAAGCCTGTCCTGTCTGTTTGTTATCCGCTAATCTGTGCATAAATTACTTGATTACTTCCCAAAATGAACAAACAAGAAACAAACTTTACTCAAGAGGGAATTTGCATTTTAAAATACTTAGCAATCTCCCTTCTAAGGTTTGTTTTTAATTCAAATTTGTGTGCCAACGCTCACTTTCATGTTAAATTTTATGCAAATGTCTGGAGCATTAATTAATGAAGTCAGGATAGTGGGTGCAGTCATCAAAATGAGCTAGATAAATATTGGTTTTATTTATCTAGCTCATTTTGATGACAGCACCCACTACAGTGGGGAAAATGCATTGTTAGCTTCAGATTGTCTGAAGAAAGAAGTCCAGGCATGCCTTAGTATTACAGTATTGCAACGCAACTCAGAGTCTGCCAACAACTTCTTATAGGAAAGGGAACGAGGGAGAGCAGGTGGGGCAAATTAACCAAATCAGGTGACAACAAGGATTGGTTAAGACAATGGACAGCGGAGAACATGGGACATAGAAACACAAAACAAAGCCATGTGTCCGCACAAAACATGACATCAGAACACTCAAACAATGAGAGTTATATTAAAAATGTCCTGGCTCTTCCAAGCTTTATAATGGGAGTGAATGGGTATGTTTTTTTGGAAGTCCATCAAAGCACATCCATCCATGATAAAAGTGCTCCACACGGCTCTGGCGGGTTAATAAAGTTCAGCCCTGTGCCAAATCGATGCGTCCAACCATCTGCTGGAAGCTAGTTATTTTAGTTGATAAAGTTTTAAATATGGATATTTTTCTTACACGAACGCATCACTCCACTTCAGAAGGCCTTTATTAACCTCCGGATCTGCGTGACACCTGGCTCCCATCCCCCATTGAAAAGAGCCAGGTGGGAGCAGAGCTTCTTCACTGTGAAGTGGTCACAGTAAGCACGGCCAGCCCCCTCGAGTGCTGACAGAGCGCGCTCCGCTCCTAGACAGATGACACACAGCTCGTGTGTATCGTCCAGTGTGATAAATCTATCACACGACATGACACATCTCTTGAGTCTGCTAGTCATGTTTCTTTTTCTTTCTTCTAACCACTCACACACATAGATTCCACATGCATGCACAAAAACCTGAAGACTAAGAAGCTGATGATGCTTTAAAGGTCCACTTTGAGTTCCATTTCAAAAGTGAACCCCACTACTGTAGTGATCATACACTATGATTATACTATAACACCGTGTCCTAACCAGATAATGCAATATGTTGTCTACTATGAGAAGTTTGCCCTTGTGAGTTGACTGACATCTCAAACAAGCCTACTGTCTTGCTAGAGCAGTCTGTTGAGAGTGTGTTCATGTGGGTTTTGCCTGAATACACTCTTTCTTTATCTCTCCCATCACTCAGTCCTATTCAATTATTGAGCAGAACACTTTCAGATGGAGCCTGACAATTAGTCAGCCAATTAAAACTCCATTCTGTACCCCCTCAAGCCTCTCTCAATTTATCCTATCTAGCCCTGATCTACTGGCCAGTCCTTTCTTTTGGAGTCTTCAATCCTTTATTGATTGAACTCTCAGTAGACATGAAAAACATACTGCCATCCCTTAAAGAACAACAAACAAACACACATAAATGTGTGTAATGCTTATTACTAATGCTCAGTTGTTAATTCGGTTTTGTGTGTGTGTGGCCCTGGTATGTCTTCACAAATATAGTTATACCAGGAAATGTTGACCTTGTGGGGACATTTTGTGGTCCCTATTAGGAAACAAACTTATAAATCATACAGAATGATCTTTTTTGAATATCAAAAAATTCAGAAAGTTTTTTGTGATGGGTAGGTTTAGGGGTAGGGTAGAATATACAATTACACAAAAAAACTGTGTGTGTTCAAAAATACTTATTATGGAAATAATATGCTTTAAAAGAATTTACTTAAATGCAAAATGAATGTAATGTAACATTTATATTAAATGCAATTATTTAACTTAAGGTTAAGAGGATTGTCATACATTTATAGTTTAATGTCATTCAGATACTTTAATGCCTTTTTCTTGTATGTTATGTATTTAAATACATTTTACACATTTGTATAAAAAACTTGCACAGTTAAAATGTTAAGTATTTTACAAGTGCTTTAGTATATTAGTCAACACATCAAATACTTATTTAAAACACAAGATTATTAAAATTAATGATTAATTTTCATTATTAATGAAATTATTATAATTAAATTATTAATGAAATTATTAATAATTTTCATTATAATGAAACGATACACAAAACAAAAGGCGCGCACACAGCGCATTCACCATAGCCGCGCTACAGCACAAAACACTTTCACATTAATACTCTTTCCGCTGGATCAGCTTAGACTCTTTCCACTTGCTGACGGCATACTAGTCCTCAATCCTTCTCTCTCTCATCTCTCACTCCACAGCGGCTTATATCCGGTCTCTCCACGGCAATTATTGCAACAAGGCACAGGTGTTCGTCATTTGCACTTGACCTACTTACTCCTTGCTCGTCTTCTTTCTCTCTCTCCCGTTACAGACCTCGCGGAACCACGCCCCCCTCGCCACAGTGTACTTGAGTGTATTAAATACAGTCATGAAAGTCTCTTCAAGTACACTTTATGGCCTTTTATTTAATTGATATGACAAGTATTATTTAAAAAACAAACAATTTGTAAAGTCGTCATGAAACAGAACTTGCATCAACTTATGATGTAGATCCAATTGAAATGGCTTTTTGAATGAAAAAAAAAAATGTAGGGAAGGACTTGTTTGGTTCATCGTTGTGGTTTGCTATTGCTGTGATTTTAAGTGGGTGTCAGGTTGTACAGTTCTCATGCAGTAAACAGGTCATCAGAGAAGAGATGTTGTTACAAGAGTTTTACATTTTTGTTTACATATTATGATGGCACATGCATTTAAAATATAAAGATACTTTATAAGCACTGCAAAGAAATATTAATTGTCCATTTTGATTTCATTGTGACTATAAGATTTGAAGTACACTACAAGTGAACATTCAATACAAGTATACAATTAAGAACCTTCTTCACTACATTCTCATGCTGTCACAGTAATCTGCATTGCACTTGGCTGATTTAATCAAAGCAACTCCAGCAGAACATCTGAAGAATAATTGTCATAACACAACCTCTTCATCTGAATGCTATTCACATGTCTGTCTGTTTGTGACTTTTGTCTTTTCTAAGATGAAAATATCTCTCTAACAGAAATCCAAATCTGTGGTCTGAGATAGTTTACATTTGTGTTGTCAACATTAAACAAAAACCTCCTTGCAGCTGACATTAGAAATCTATTTTTTGTAATATAATTTTATTCTGTTTGAGGTTTGATGGAAAGACTACCTACGTAGGAAAGAGCCTTCAGCTGCATTTCTGAGGAAGGCGCTTCTTTGAATTTTATTTGGCATTGGATGGCATATGGCACAGCTTCTCTGTCCTTTTTGCTTAATTTGACAGTCAGGGTTGTTTTATATTAGTAAGGTTAACTTATTTTATGTTGATAATGTTTTTGTGTATTTTTTTTAAAGTGGTCCATTAGAAGAATGTATGGTATTCTCAGGATTTCTGTGTTTCTTAGTGTTTTGTCATACATGATTCTTGTTATGAGAAAGGTACTTACTGACAGAAAAGTAGTCTGCCCACCCATGCTTTTTTCAATATTTTGTTCAGTTTGAGCTTTCACCAGCCTTCTTGTTTTCATCAATTGTATTCTATAAATGAGCTTTTCCTCTGTGATGGAACTACAAAAAACAGTCCTTTGGAGATTCTTTAAATATCTCTAAATGGAGATTTTTTCCCCTAAACATTAAGTGCACATATGAAGCTTTCATCAGCTATATCAGACACAGGTAATCACACGCTCTATCTCTATTTCTTTCTCTACTCAGTAATACTAATAACTTCACTGGTGCAGTCCAAGCTATATTGTTGCTAGTTCTAAATAGACGTTTTTGAATTGGTACAGAGGATTGGGCTTGACTCTTGAAATGTTAACTTGAGATTTAAATTTGTGGTGGAAGAAAGTATAATGGCTACAACACACAATTTCGTGAAGTGTACGTTCCCGGAAGAAGACTGAAGACTGATAGAGAATAACTCACTTTGGAGAGGACTTTGTGCTTTGTAACTTTGCAGAACTTTTTCTTCCTCAAACTGCAACATTGCAGAATAAAAAAAGTTGCAAATGTAAAAAAGCATAATAGGACCCCTTTAAAACATAATGATTTAAAATGTATTAAGTAAAACATTTAATTTGACATTATAACAAAGTGTTCTTTTTAAAAGTGTAATTAAGTGTGTTGAGAAACATAGTCATACTCTTTACACTTAAGTGTACTTTTACTTCAGTAATAATATAGTATCTGCAATTACTTTTTTAAATATACAGTAATTTTAAAGATTTGAAGTACTCTACAAGCGGACATTAATACAATTAAGCACACTTCCTTTTCACCAGGACTATCTTGTTTGAAAATCAAATGAAATTACACTGGCTAGCATAAATGGCTAAGGTTACTTCACTGCTAATATAGTTCTTTTTCAAACAATCGAGATAGACTATGGAAACACCACCCCTCCCTATATACACCTGTGATCCCCGAAAATGTATTCTTGTTCTCGTTCCAATGAAGACTTACGTACCGTCAAGGTTGACGTTGCCGAATGCAGTGCAGTTAAAATCTGTTGTGGATTCTCTGCTCTTTACTGAGCGTCTCTGCTTCGCTTTCATTAGCGGTGTCTCCTATCCTAGCTAACGCGTTATGGCGAGCTAAGGTTACAGGATAATCTGACTTACCATGTACTGTATGTGTCCAAGGTCGCCACGGAGAAAGGGATGGCAGGATGTGGATTTATGATCTCGGGCAGGGATCCGCATCCGATGTGTATCGCATGCATGGGTGTCAAGCATGCTCAGGCCGCGCTGGTGGATGCGGAGAGTTGCGTGCACTGTCGTGTAATGCCAGCCAGGATCTTGAAAAGAAGGCTTCGGGTGGCTGCATCTTCTAAAGACGATCCTGTTCTCTCTTCTGTCCCTCCTTCGGCAAAGGGGGTCCAACCCTCTCCCCTGTGGGATCTTTCTTTGTGGGGGGATATTATGGATATGGAGTCCACTCTGATTTTCGACCAGCAGCTGCTTGCGGAAGGCTTATATGCATTTTATGAAGGGAGTGAAGCGTTTGAGACCAGTGTTGAAGCGACTGGTCCCATCATGGGACTTGATTTGAAGAATGCTTCAACTCGGGCCCTGTTTGAACCTCTGGAGAGTGTTCATGTTAAGCTCCTATCTCTGAAAACAATCTTACTACTTGCTTTAGTCTCAGCTAAGCGAGTGGGTGAGTTACATCCCATTCAAGCATGTCTAAATTTTAGTCTGGATGACAGCAAGGTTACGCTGCTGCCTAACCTGGCTTTCGTTCCCAAAGTCAGTGATTCAGCTTATAACTGCTCTGCTTCGGAGTTGCGTGCCTTTTACCCCCCTCCATTTTCTTTGGAGGAGCGGAAATTGCACACTTTGTGCACATTATGTAAACAGGACACAATCGCTCAGGAAGAATGATCAGTTATCCATTTCATTGGCCACTCAATGTAAGGCTAAGTCGATCTCATTTCCATTGGATGGTAGAGGCAATTAAATTGGCCTATACTTCTATGGGTCTTCATTCCCCGGCAGGCTTAAGGGCTCATTCTACAAGGAGTGTGAATGCATCTTGGACATTGTTTAAGGGGATTTTAGTAGGAGATATTTGTGCAGCGGCAGGCTGGGCTTCCCCTCATACTGGTTTTCAGATGATCATCAGAATTTACTGTCTGGATGTCACTGCGCCTTCTATGGCTTATGCAGTTCTCAATATTGGCTCTTTAGAGAATTGAAAGGTTATCTTTCTTTCTTGCTGGGTCTGTTCGGTGGCTTCTGAAAGCATGCGTTATGGGAGTTGGCTTCTGTATATCATTCCAAAGTGAGATACCGAGCGATTGTTTGAAAGAGAACGTTAGGTTACTTGGGTAACCTCGGTTCTTTGAGAACAGAACGAGGTATCTCACCAAGCTTCCCTACTCGCATAACACGGGGGAAGAGCGTGCTTAGAATGCTGTTTCAAGGATAACATTTGTATATATAGGGAGGGGGTGGGCTCCTTGTCATAAGCTGTGATTGGTCCGTCCTTCAGACAGACGTGGTGTAATTGGTGGTGCTTCCATAGTCTAGCACGCCTGGGTGCGTTTCCCATAGTGAGATACCTTGCTCTGTTCTCAGGGAAACCTGGGTTACGTAAGTAACCCAATGTTTTTCTAGTAGTTGAACAAGACTGTAGTGCTTCTTTGAGGAGATAAGGCACCTTAGTGATTCTGTCACTAACAATGTACACATCCTCCGGTGCCTATGGTGCTTTGTGATTTTTTTTATTTTCATCTTTGCATCGGCCAATTTTTTTTTATTTTATTTCTTTCCTCATCTGGTCTCTCTCCATACCTCTCTGAGAGTGTCCCCTGCCCTCTCTTTCTTTCACTTTAATTCTCCTCCTTTTCCCTCCTCTCTCTCTCTCTCTCTCTGCAGTCTTATGTCCTCGCGTCGATACTACTTTGAGGTTTTGCACAAGCAAGATGACAGAGGTTCAGACCATGTGGAGGTGGGGGTGAGTACAGAGCCGGAGTTTGGAAAATTCTGGTAATTTACTGTAGATGTTGAACTGTCCTCAATAAAACTTAAGTGAATGTGTCAATGAAACATACTATGTGATAGTGTGTAGAAATTGTATATAAAACCATTTTATTGATATTGTTTTATCCAGGACATCTTGTTACCTTTTAGTATATTTTCTTACCATTAGACTGTCCACCAAAGCTTTTATGTGCCCTTATGCTTCTATGGTCTTCTATGGTCTACCTCTTTTAGTTATTGCATTATTTAAAGCTGAATAATAGAGAAGATGAGAAACACAGCAAATTAAGTCAAGGAAATATTTTCCAAGGCTTGCGTCACTTAATACTGCAAAACACATACAGAGATGTTCTTGGTAATGGCTGAGTCAGAATTATTGCTGCAGTGCTAACCATGTAAAATTTTGTAAAAAACAAAAAAAATAGTATATTCACAGCAAACAGGCATCTATCAGCCCACTTTTGTAACTCATTACCCATTTAAACATTTAGAGATACTGTGTCTCTGATCATTACAATATCATTGAGTAGCATAACAGCCTCTTTGATAGCCTGATTATTTCCAGACTGCACCCAAAGGATGCAGAGTTTAGCCAGCGCATCTCAGTAATTGTATTATGCAGGAGAAGATAGAAAGTAGAAAACAAACAAAGTGAGAGAGAGAGAGAGAGAGAGAGAGAGAGAGAGAGAGAGAGAGAGAGAGAGAGAGAGAGAGAGAGAGAGGGAGAGAGCTGATAATGGAATAGAAAACAAATAGATTAAAATTGATTAGATAATTTTGCGTTCTTCCTGCTTGAGAGGGGCAAACTTGAGAATGAATAGAACCCCCTAAGTAAAAACATACTTTGTATAAAATTCATATATTTGTAATACATAATTACATAAATGTACATACAATACATTTCCATACAAGCCCCTTTGATAACAGATGTTGTTGCTCCCTCTGTCTCTCTCTCTCCCCCTTCCATATAAATGTTATTTATGTAAGTTAACATTATTTAACATTATTTAATTTGTTTAACTATTTATCCCCTTTAATATTCCACACTTTTTTATTATATATGTATTTCTCCTAAACTAAATTTAGCTTTGTGTTAAATATGATTAACAAAATAGCAGGAAAGTCAGCTACCACGGGGTGCCTCAGGGTTCAGTGCTTGGATCCCTACTCTTCTAGATACACACAACATTTCTGAACTTAGAGTATCATCCAAGCACATAGATTTTTCAGTAAAATCGGACCATTCTTATCTAAGCATGCTGCTTGAACGTCTCTATACTAGACTACTGCAGTGCACTTTTAGGCGGTCATCCTGTATCCACAATCAAACAACTGCAAATGATTCAGAAAGCAGTGGCGTGTTTGGTCTTCAGCGAACCTGTCAGTGCATATATCAATCTTACCAACTCCATCAGAACAGCTGAGTCCTTTTCTACCTGTCCTTTTCTATCTCTACTGTCTCTACTCTTAATGCACATACTTAACTGTACCATTCTCTTTCTGTTGTTTCACAGGGTCAGGGGTTTCACCTATATTTCTGAGCTTGTATTTTTCTGGTCAATTATGGAGCTTTGTATAACAGCACTTCTCTATGAAATGCCAAACCTTACTTAATAATAAATAAATATATACATAAATATATAAATAAATAAATAAATAAACACATACATACATACATACATACATACATACATACATAAATAAATATACAAATAAATGTATATAAATGAATAAATTCTTATGTATGTATAATTGTTTATTTCCACATGTATTTATTTCTACATTTATTTATTTCTATATTTCTTCCTCTGTATGCTAATGGGGGGAGGGGAGGGGGGGGTGTTACCTCAGACATAGCAATCGAGCTCAGAGTGGCACTGCTGAAGCTTTGAGGCCACAGTGACACTTTGTGGTGTGACCAAACCAAACGTAAGAGGTTTGTGGACGTGCCTGTACAGGTTACGCAGGGAATGAATGACTTAGAGATCGGCAATATGGCCAAAATTTTATAGCACGGTTTATGTCCTTTAATATCACCCTAACTGTATATAGGTTTACCATACATAGGCCTACTCTTTATTCTGGACATGGCCGTAAAACATCAGACGGTCGGGATTTCTAAAATGTCTTGGCACACATGAACAGAAGCCGCAGACTCTTTGACACGGAAGCGCGTGAAATTATCCACTATTAATCACATTTCATGTAAATGTGCTGGATGAGGCTGATAAGAGCTTGTGTTTATTGTCGATGAGACTCGCACACCAGCTCAGAACGAGAAGAGAAACCAGCTCACATTTTACTGTTTAAAGTCTACGCAAGCATAGGCTATTGATCAATGCGTTTGAAACGCGACTGCAAATTCAGTTCACATTTTCTAATTTCACATGCGCATTGCAACATGTGATCATTCAAATGCTTAAAAATATAACGCATATTCTGAAGATGCTGCTCTTAGATACTGATTAATCACACGTCTTAGGCTAAATCATCAATTGGAATTATTCAGGATTAAATCAAACAAGAGCATCATGTAAGCACAGCTGAGACACACATCTCATGCCATGCATTGTAGATACACAGAAGCTAACTGCATTTTTAATGTATCTTCCAAAAACAATGTTGACAGCAATAAGAACAAACTTTTCCATAAAGAGGTGATATTTCCGCTATAAATTGATTTCCAGGGGTATTAAAAAAAAAAAAAACGTATTAAATAGTAGGTCATTCCACGAAACCGGTATGATTCCCTCTGACCTTTTTAAGTGTGTTTTATCTATTGGGTCACCAACATTTATTTTTAAAAGCTTTTTGTATTAATTAAAATGTCTCCTTTAATAAAGTTTAAAAATAATGACATACATTTAGTTATATTAGAAATTATGTTGTTTTTTTCTTTCAGTTGACACCACCTACTTTGTCATGTCCCTCATGGCCTTCTATGAAAGTGTACTATGAAAGTCCATACATTTTGCCATTCCCATGAATATGTGCTTTTTTGCTGGTAATGTTTTTTTTTTTTTTTTAATTAAATTCATGATTATTAATTCAAATCACATTATTTAGTTCCGTACCTCAGTAACCCCTCAACCCCATTACACAAATCATTCTCCCCCCATAAAAATAATGAACAGGGGCCATATTCACAAAGCATCTTATCTTACCACTAGGAGTACTCCTAAATCGCACTAAAAGATTTTAGCTAGGAGTTTTCTCTTAAAAGTTATTCACAACGCCTTTCAGACCTACTCTTAGTAAAGAAAAATGACAACTCCTAAACTAAGAGTGAGTCTTCGTTGCTATGGATGACGTCATTACTCATGCACGAGCTTGACTGAAGTGACCACCTTGATTGGCTGATGATTGTAATGCGGGAATGATTCCAAACACCTCCCCTACGATGATGAGTGACAGGTGACAGATCTGAGAATGCGTGCGCTACACAAGTAGTGCGAAGGGCAGAAGATGATGAATAACTGAATAAATAGCCTAAATGAATAAAGAGTAAGGCAAAACAAATAGCCAAGTAGCCTAATGAAACATATGGATTGATGCAATATCTTTGCAACATTATTGAATTAATCTGTCACTATATGCCTCTGCCTACATTTGCAAAGAGAAGAACATTTTAATTTGATTCACAATGATATGTTACAATTAGTTTACATGCAATGAGTTGTAGCCTAGTTTTGGTTGTTGTTGGTGGCGTTATTGCATCCCTAGTTATGCCTTCAATGCAAAATTGTTCCCTCGCGATTGGAAGCTCCTGGCGCCGCCGCATAAGCATTTCAAAACACCGCAACGTGAAATGCCACAAAAAGCGGTTTGTGAATAGGTCTTAGTGAGTTAGGAGTCCTCTCGACTTCTTTTAAGCTGTCCCAGACTTAGGTGCTACTTGAATTGCTTCGTGAATTACTCTTAGTAAAAAAAATTAGGAGTCCTAAAGTTAGGAGTGACACGCCCATTATTTTTAGGAGTTGCTCCTAAATTCGCCAGTTAGGAGCTACTTTTAGCCTTAAAATTCTTTGTGAATACGGCCCCAGATCCTTATGTGACATTAATAACAGGAATTAACATCATATAAGTCTTCTGAACAACATTGTGTGCAGACACAGGCAAGTTACCTCCTTCTTTTATAACTATAACTTATTTAGGATTGTGATATTATGGTTGTCAAGCTCAACGACTCAACCATGTTACATCAAATAAAGATATAAATCTATTACTTGTGAAAATTATCTTTGTTATTTCAACAATATACATGATTTCTTAATATCATGCATGCCATGTGCTCTCCTGTTATTCGCTACATGTAGAGCAGTGGTCATTTTGAGCAAAAAAATCACAACCCTGTCACACTCAACCCCGTTACTTCTTTGCCACGAAGCACGCGCACATGCAAAAAAATGCATAAACACACGCTCACACACACACACACACACACACACACACACACACACACACACACACACACACACACACACACACACACACACATCAAAAAAGCACACAAGTTATGAGGTCATATTCAGTCATTTTATAATGTTCTAATGTAGGTACTATGTTATTGTTTTTCCTGCAGTCAGGTCAATAAAACTCAGTTGCAATTGCAATTTATATCTGTTGTCTTTCTTTGTTACACAATGAAACACAGTGCTTATAGAAAATCTTACAGTGAATTTGAGTACAAAACAAACTATATGTTAAGCTGTATTTGTCTCTTCAATCCCATTACCATCTTCAACCGTTACCCTAGTCTCAACCCCGTCACACCTACATTTTTATTAATTATTTTTTAAGTTTATGAAAAAGTAATTTAATGTTTGTTGAACTCAGTCTGAAATGTTCAGAGCCTTCATAAGAATACCAGGAGTTCAAATTCTGAAGTTAAGCCACATCTTTGATCAAAAATGATGAGACTGCTGTCACAAAAAGTGCCCATGTCAGGCTTTAGTACAGAATAAGGGTGAAATTTTATGTAACACTTATATTTGCAATTACTGAATTAGTGTGAGGGACATCTTATTTATAGGAAAATGTTGATTTCATTACAAATATATTTTATAATCATATTCAGAGAGCTCCCATAGTGTCCATAACGGGGTTGAAGACTAATAGTGCCCATATCTTAAAATAATTACCAATAATAATAGGGATTTGATGCCTGAGGTGGGAAAATATGTTTTTCTGGAAGTTAAATATGTCATTAATGTTGTGGGGTGTTCAGAAAGTAGTAATACATTTTGGTAAAAAAATAAAGAAATAAAAAATGTGTAAGTCAGTTAGCTTCTGTGTACGTATCTACAATGCATGGCATATGTGTGTCTCAGCTGTGCTTACATGATGCTCCTTTTGTTTGATTTAATCCCAAATAATTCCAATTGATGATTTAGCCTAAGACGTGTGATTAATCAGTATCTAAGAGCAGAATCTTTAGAATATGCGTTATATTTTTAAGCATTTGAATTGTCACATGTTGCGCATGTAAAATTAGAAAATGTGAACTGAATTTGCAGTCGCGTTTCAAACGCATTGATCAATAGCCTATGCTTGCTTAGACTTTAAACAGTAAAATGTGAGCTGGTTTCTCTCCTCGTTCTGAGCTGGTGTGCGAGTCTCATCGACAATAAACACAAGCTCTTATCAGCCTCATCCAGCACATTTACATGAAATGTGATTAATAGTGGATAATTTCACGCGCTTCCGTGTCAAAGAGTCTGCGGCTTCTGTTCATGTGTGCCAAGACATTTTAGAAATCCCGACCGGCTGATGTTTTACGGCCATGTCCGGAATAAAGAGTAGGCCTATGTATGGTAAACCTATATACAGTTAGGGTGATATTAAAGGACATAAACCGTGCTATAAAATTTTGGCCATATTGCCAATCTCTAAGTCATTCATTCCCTATTTTGTCATTTTGCCTCCACGTCCCCCCGATTGCGCGCGAGCTTCTCCTCCTGTCCATACGGTAATCTCTCTACTGTGCGACAGAGAGTCACATGGTTATGACGCAATCGTTAGCCTATTTTTACAAAAACTGCTTCTACGGGGCCATAACGTAAGATACAAGGTAATGGAGCCTTTCATACATTTTCGTGTTTCTTTAGAAATAAATAATGGAAAAATTGAGTCTTTAAACGCCTCAGATGTAAAGTTATTCGCTGTCAAAGTGACGCCAAAATGAATGGGAGTCAATGGAATGCTAATGCAGGTGATGGTCTGCTAATCAATGGCGGCGCCCGGGGAAGCTTCAGTTTTTTCCGAATGATTGCCCTCCTGGTATAGGCACGTCCACAAACCTCTTACGTTTGGTTTGGTCACACCACAAGGTGTCACTGTGGCCTCAAAGCTTCAGCACTGCCACTCTGAGCTCGACTGCTATGTCTGAGGTAAAACACACACCCCTCATTAGCATACAGAGGAAGAAATATAGAAATAAATAAATAAATGTAGACATTAATACATATATACATAAATAAATGTGAAAATAAATAAAAGTGGAAATAAATAAATTAATTAAAAAATAAATAAATGTTGAAAAAATACAATTATACATAAGGAAATAAAAGTTACTCATTTATTTTATTTTTATTTTTTACATTTCTTTGTATATTTATGTATTTATTTATTTATTTAGTCAGGTTTGGCATTCCATACTTCTCATGTTGCTGTTTGGATAAAAGCATCTGCTGAATGAATAAATCTAACATTGTATAATCAATAATGGCTAAAGAACAAAAGTGAATTCATAAATGTTTCAGGTTCATAAATCTTTCTCATCTCTGCATATTATGATGCTTCTTAGAATAGCAGCCTCATTTGTAAACTTAATTCATGACCCCTAGATCACTTTGTTGCTTTATGATATAATATTTAGATAAATTAATAAGAATGTAGAACTTCATCTAATGTCAGTCAGACAAAAGAACAAACTAGACAACTGAGTAATTCAGTTGGTTTGACCCTTTTATTTCACACAATTGACTGGACAATCAGCACAGAGTACAGATAGTGGAGCTGTTAATTGGAAAGAAAGGATTTGGTGTCATTGTCTATAGATTTTTCACTTCTGCTCAAAGTCTGTCTGCTGAATTGTTACGTCTTTCCTGCTAGTCTAAGAGACATTTTTTTTTTTTTTAATCTAACTAATTTATCTACTCACAACGCTAATGTGACCATAAAAAAAGCTGTCACTCCTGCACAACTTTGTATCACTTATTATTATTATTTTTTACACCCAAATCCGCACTGCACAACTCTCAGTGCCTGGAGGCAAAGGCGGCCCAAGATGACGCATCTGTGTTTCACATCTTATTTAATGTTCACTGCAGAGCGAATAGGATGTTCAAAGACATGAGAGGAGCCCAATGAATAAATTCATTGAACTTGGAGGTATTCTCAGCTAGAGAGTCAACAGGGACCAGACACCAAAAAGCAAAAACAGCTAATTATCTGTGGCAAACACAGAAATTCATTTATTAACAAAAGTGCAGTGAGCTAGACTGTCGAGTTGACTCGAGATGCTTTAGATGTTCGATGTTTTTAGGCTCACTGCAACGTTAAGATTCCCCTTTGCCCCCAGTTTCAGCTATTAAATCAGAAAAGGTAGGATAACCTCTGTGATGTGCATATGTGCTTAAACTTTTCATGGCTGCTTTGAGAGTTATTCTGAGACTGATTAGCATTTTAACAGAATCCCCAGGCTTTGTAAGGACAAAGATCTAATAAAGCCTGTCTGATGTAGTCTGACCAGAAACTATCCAATATGACATTTGCAGTAGGAACTATTATGGATGGTGCTGCCAGTCAACAGTGAATGGGCTCAATTTTATTCATCGTCAATACAAAGGAGAAATAAATATGTAGCTGATGCAATATGTGCAACATTATGCAAGCTACATGTTGTTTTCTAGGGATTGCAAAGCTTTGAGACTGTCTTTAACTGAACACAGTTATTTGCGGACTGTATTTATTAACCTTTGTTAACGTTAGTTAATACTAATACAATGTTCATTTTTAGTCAAAGTTCATTGAATAATGTTTACAGTTATTGCTTTTGATTTTAGTAATGTATTCGTACATGTTGAAATTAACATGAACCAAGTGTTTTTCGTTGTTAGTTCATGTTAACTAATGTAGTTAACTAATTTTGACAAATGGAACCTTATTCTAAAGTGTTACTAAAGATTTTTTTTAGTTATATAGACAGTGATAAAGGACAGTATGTGTTGGCTGCCTATCTAGTCCTTGATCAGTGTGTATTTGTTGGTGTGGGAACGTGCATGATTGTTTGCATGGATATGTTTGTGTATGTGCGCGTGTGTGTATTATGTCACTGGGGGCAAACAGGCATCTGTGACTTCTCAGATCTGACATTGTGCTGTAACTGCACTCCATCGATTCCCGAAAGGCAAATCTGACCTTGAGAAACACAAGCTGTGCAGAACAACAGGGTGAATACTAAACACTGAAGAAAACTGATTCAGGTGTGTGGATGTTTATGTTGTGTTGTCCAAAACTAACCCTCGTCAGTGTGTTAAAAGTAAGGGTACGTATTACATGTTTGATTCTGGCACTTAACTGTCTTTCTCAAGATTCCTCGACTGTCAAATAAATCAGCGAATTCATAATTGAGTCAAATAATCTTTCTAAATGCTCATATTTTGAGTGTGTGCTTGTGACGATTAGTATGCAAAGACAGTGAGTTTGATAGACACTGCTTCTCTATTATGTACCATTTTCTGGGCCTGGAACTGTCAAACTATAAGCAATGTCGACATCAAACTGCTCTAAATTCAAATGAATTTCTCTCATATTTTCTCCTCTCTTTGTTCTCTTTTTCTCTCTGTATCTCTTCCCTCTACTTTGTTCAACTGTACAGTCTGAAATGCTGAAAGCTGTTGTGTAGTGTAGCATTGGTGTGCGAATGAAAGAGTGGAAGTGTGTGATTCTAAAGATCAGTGTGATAAGAGTTTTTTGTTATGTGATTGCTAAATTGACCTCTTGCATAAGAGTGGCCGAGAAGTGATGTTGTAATTGTAGAGCCTCTTTAGAAAAATTGCTATGTGTCTGTATCCCATCTATTTCGAGAGCCAGTGTCGTCCCAGAGCATTGTGAAGGTGAAAGCAGAAAGACAGTGAGGGTGGAGGGGGATTCTCTAAAAATGAATTGTGCCTGCTTTGCCTTCGCTGTCTGCATTGTTTAAGCTGTCGATTCACTAAATGAATTATGTAAATGCCACAAATATGGCAAAAGTCTGTGCTAAACACAAAATGCCCGTATTTGCACTGCAGGTTTTGATGCGCAATTCCGATTTGTTGACTATATCCGATTTGTTGACTATATGTTGACTATATAATATGTTGACTTACATATTCTTTTAAAACTGACCCATATCCGATATCTGCATTTACACTTTGCGCTTGGCATACATAATACACTATACAAAAAACAAGCCAAGGTAGACGAACTGACCGGGTAAAGCTTAGGCCGAAAAGGAAGTAAAAACATTGTGATTTGCAATGGACGCAGACTAAATGACAATACAAGCTTTAGCTTTCTGCACCATCTTCAGAGGTCAGCAAAACATTGGTCTCTTAAGGCGGAGAAAGAGAGGAGTGCCCTTGTTGCAGCCTGGGCATTGAAAAGAGTCATGTGATCACAGATGGTGTCCACCTGAACTGACGTCATTCGCCACCATCGCTTTTCCAATGACGGATGACTCGCATTGACAGGGGAATATCTGATCTGTCCACTTTCATGGAAGACGCAAATGCATGTATCTTCGCAAACGCACGTATTGTCCTGCTTACATGTTCTTGGGTCATATCCGATCTGTGCCACATGGGAGGGAAAAAATCCGAATTGGGTCACTTGAACCATATAATGTAAATCTGGCCTTTGTATGGTACTATTTCAGACCATACTTTATTGGAACTGTACAACATCACCTGCCAGTATCCTGCTATCGAGGCACCATGAATCAACATATGCCCAGTTTTAATCTTTTTTTTTTAGTTTTATATAGTTAAATAGGTAATCTGGATGGCAGGTGGTTAGTGAATTATTAATTTTATGAACATTTTTAATTTCAAAAGTTATTCATTTAATTTTTAGCATCCTGAACTGAATTCCAGGTGGTTAGATGGAATAAAGCGCCCTGGAATAAGGCATTTGTTTTGCCCTGAAATCCTGTATCGCAAAGTGTCGCAACTGATTTGTGAATATGCCCCAGCAGACTTTTCTCTTTTTTACACCTCTTTGTCCGTCTCTTCTCTTGCAGTGGAGACCTTTCCTTCCTGGGCTGAAGTATGATGTCATTGACTCAGCTTATATCTCGTTGTACACAGGTAAATCCTCCTTCCTTTTAGAGATTTTATCATGCTAAATATACATGCACATGTTTCAGGGAAGATAAAACAGAAAATGGAATGAATTCTCGAGAGTAACATTTGCAAACTCTGCCATTTGCAATCATATCTGAATATTGCAGTTCACATTCACAGCCTCTGAACATCACAGCTTCTGCAGTTCTGCTGTTTGTGTGAAAAGTGACATTGCACTTACATTTAAATGGAGGCAGTGGTAACTAGGTAATCACCAGAAAACACTTTCCCCTGAGCCTCCTGTGTTTGCTGTGACAGTCAGCATGTACGTTGTACTCCTTTGCCTATCGTCTTATCAAGCATTACATATGTTCACACGCTCCCCTTCAAATTACTGCTATTCATCAAGGGAACTGACTTTAATTTACACATGCTTTTAAGAGGAAGTAGAGACACAAAGTGAGAGAGGGAGGGGAAAGAAGAAAGACAATCCCCATGGCCCTCCTTTGCTTCGTTTACATAATTATTTGAGACGAAAGCAATTTTTCGATTAAATCCTTACTGTACTTAACAAGCTGAGGGAGAGGGGGATGTGCATTAGCTTCCACCGCCATCCCACACAGCTCACCGGAGAGTACGGAGCCAACTCCGGAGTGTCCTAATCATTAATCACGCAGACCACTCCCTTAAGGAAGACCGCACCGTATGTAAGGCACACAGACACACTCTTTTTCTCTCTCTAGTCATGCCATCTGGGAGATGCAGATGGAGGGAGATCTCCAGAGCGAGAAGTTTAACTTTGACTGTCTTTCTGCTCTATTAACAAGAGATAGAGTATATGGTGAACCTTCATGAACCAGTCTCCCTTCCATTTGCTTTGTTGTTTTTTTTCATAATTTTTCATTTCATTATCATTTATAAACGTTTCTTTTAATTACATTTTTTATTTAGTTTTTATTACATCTACATCATGGTTATATTGATCATTAGGGGTGTAACAATACACCCATGTCACGATTCAATACAAATCACAATACTGAATTTGTGATACGATATTATTGCGATATTTTAAATAAATAAAGAAGATAGGTTCTTTTATTCTATAATTCTTAAAATAATAATATTAATATTTTATTACTATCAGGACCCACAAATATTCTCCCATAGTATTATTATACATTATATTCAACATCATATAGTAGTGTAATATAGTAGTATAACTGAAACTGTAAACATTTTTTTTTCTCACGCAGTACTCTGCATAGGCCTTTTGCAAACCACAGTCAATTGTATTGGAAGGGTTGTTGGATACTCTCTTTGAACCCTTGGAGTCAGTTTCTGAGACGTTTTTGACCCTTAAAGTGGTCTTGTTCATCGCCCTTTCAGTTGCAGAGTCCTGTCTCGGTTTTGCCACCGGACTAGTTAAGGTGATTTCGCATCCTAGGCCAAATTACATCCTAAAAGTGCCTTCATCTCCCTTCCATCCTGTTGTTCTCCAATCCTTCTCCCCTCATCTGTTTGATACTCCAGAACAAGAGAGACTGAATACGTTTTGTCCAGTCCGGGCCCTGAAAACAAACGTCCACTGTTCAGGCCAGTGGCTTATGACTGATCAGCTCTTTGTATGTTTTGGTGACCGAGGTTCCACCGCTTCCAAACAAACTATTTCTCATTGAGTCTCAAATGCGGCTCATGAGGCGCGTGGTCTTGCTCCGCCTCTAGGTGTGAAGGATGATTTTATCCGGAGTGTGGCTGCCTCAATGACGCTGGCAAGGGGTGCGTCTTTGCAAGATGTTTGTGCTGTGGCAATCTTGTCCTTTCCGCACACATTCATCAGGTTTTATGTTGTGGATGTTTAGTCAACCCTGGGCTCTCAAGTGCTGCTGGGTTGTCCCATTCCTAAACTACAGTTGGTGCTTGTGCAACTTTCACATCTGTGATGCAGGCATCCTCTCAGTATGGTGGCATGGTCATTGACGTTCCCATTGTGTCTACGACATGATGCATCGTCGATGTTTCCTCGAAAGGGAACTTCTCAGGGTTACGTACATAATCCGGTTCCCTGAGATGGGAACGAGATGATGCTTTGTGTTGCCATACTTCAATTACGCCTGTGCGGCTTCTTCAGACAATCGAATCTGAATGACAATCATGCAGGCGCCTTATATAAATGTAGTCGCGTACTATGTGGCGTCACATGACATCATCCATGACCAATCGGAGCTTGGCATGTGGCACACATGGTTCAGACACCTCCACGCTCTGAAGGCTTCCCATTGCATCAGCGACATGACACATACGTAACCCTGAGACATTTTCCTCTGTTATTATTAATATGAATCGAATAAGAAGTTCATACACTAAGTTTATCATCTATTTCAAAGGTTTTCAATCCTGCTCCTAGAGGGCTACTGTCCTGCAGAGTTTAGTTCCAACCTGCTTCAGCACACCTGCCTTTGAATATTCAAGTGATTCTGAAGAGCTTGATGAGCTGATTCAGGTGTGTTTGATTAGGGTTGGAACTAAACTTTGCAGGACAGTGGCCCTCCAGGAGCAGGATTGAAGACCTCTGATCTATTTGCTCTTCTTTGCACTGACATGTTTTGTTAATTTTCCTATACTTAAAGGAGCTGTATGTAAGATTGTGGCCAAAACTGGTACTGCAATCACTTTCAAATTACTGTATAGAGCGGTGTATCCCCTCCCCCTCCCCCTGACTCGAGGTTGCCAGATAGGCTGCAGGATCCAGCAGGAACGTAGGCTGCAGTTTGAATCTGCAGCTGTGGTAACTAGAGCAGAGCTGGCAACCCGGATTCAGAAACACTACTGACTTCGTGATTGGTAGATAGATGGAGGGCGGCGCTTCAGGCCAAAACACAAGATGACAACATCAACATCAGTTGAGGGCTGCAACTTCACTTTTTAAATGACAATATCCTGGCCATACTACTTTTGTCAGTGATATAAGTATTTGAAATGAACATGATTTCTTAATGTCTAGTGACATATCAGGGCCATTTTATGATTAATTGAAATACATTTCTTACATACAGCTCCTTTAAAGATGCCACAGTCACTGTATGCATGTGCTGCACTTTATTTGTACCATTTTGTTTTATTAGTATATTTTTATTTATCTTTTTACCTTTCTTTAGAATTTTTCCAGATCCAATACAGTCGGCTGCTTCGTTTGTCAACAACATTTTCTTTGCAAACTCTCCATTACACTGTGCCTCATTTACAAAACAATCTGCAGTCAAATTCTCTGAACAAACATACAATCCTCTTACTCAATCATTACACCAATAATAAAAACATTTTTTCCTGGCAGTGGTATCCTTCGGATATCTCCACAGAAATTAGTGTATTAGCTGTTTAAACAGGACACGTCAAATTGAACATTCCTTTGTGCCAGGTATAAACTAAACAGTACTTTGTCTGTTACGATAGTCACTGTGTCAGATTATGCAATTTTGACTACTAAATTCTTGTGTCGTTGACAAGAATCATGTCAGACTTCATATTGCTCCCCGACCAATCATCGCTAGTCGTCTTTAACGACATGCGTGATGCCATTGAGAAGGCAGAATTAGCGATTGACTTCACAAGAGCATAAACAAACAATACTAGCCTAATGCTAATTCCAGTTCTCACCGGGTCTCTGAGATTCTTCCGGTATAATTTGCGTGGTAGTCCCTGGACAAAACAACATATAGGTAGGAGAATTGTTGCCATAGCTCCATGAACCTTTCCTCCATTGCATAATTCCACCTAGCATCACCAATACAATCGTTACTCTTTCGTTTTGCTGTGTTTGAAAGCTGTGTAAGGAAGATATCTGTGCTCATATTGGGCAACGTCACTGATTGTCATGTCGTGAAGCGTCCACTGACACACTATACGAGATGAAACGATCATTCTTGCATCCCGAAGGCCATTGTCGTTTATGAACCTCCACAACAACTTAGGTCAAATGGATTGTGCCTAAATCAGGCTGATATCATGTGGTCTGAACCCGTCATTACGCTTCCATTTACTCTTCCTTTTGTCCTCTTGTCAGCAGACTCAAGTGCTTGGAGTGCATGAGAAAGCATCTGTATAGCAACTCTATCCAGTGTAGACAGCGTCAGTGATTATAATGGGTTCTATTTGCTTTTAATGCAATGCTCACATCCTGTGTAAGCAAGTGTCAGCCATTAAGCGACTGGATGCCAGCGGGTGGAGCCTATGGTGCAATGATGTAAAGCTATTAATCGATGTCTTGCTCTGGAGGCAGTCATATGCAAATGTATTTGCCCATGTAATATCACAAATCCCACAATATATAAAAAAATCTGTTTTGGGAGCTTGATTAAAAAAAATGCTTTGTTGGTAATGAAACAAAGTTTCATAGCTTAAAATGTCTTTAAGCTATGAAACTTATAGGATGTTTTAATGGAACAAATAGCTTACAGTATATGTCAAAAGATCAAGGCAAATTTGATTTATCATATCATGACCCCTTTAAAGTGATATCTTTGTACTCTAAGGTACTAATATGAACCTACTAGGAGTAGATAAAATACAAAGTTATCCCTTTAAGGGTATTGCCCAGTTTGTTATTTTACCTTTATTATTCAAAAATAAGATAAAACATCTGCAAATTATGAACAAAAGGACAAATGCATTTACATGCATTTAGCAGACGCTTTTATCCAAAGCGACTTACAAGAGCCAACAATATTTGTAATATTTGCAAGTTAGAAAGAGGAGAAATGCAGAGACAAAATAGAAGAAAGTTTGTTTGAGATTTTATTCTATTTTATGTCCAATTAAATTAGCTTGTTATGTGTCTGTTCAATAATCAATAAAGCCATATGGCCTATGACTAAAGCTTTAAAGCTTCAACAGCATCAACGGACACATCAGTCAAAGTCAAAGTCTTTTTAGCCTATAATGGCACAACTCTGCTCCATCTCTTTGTTCTTTGTCTTCATATTGGATGTTACTCTAGGCTATCCCTTTATACTTTCTCTTTTCATCCCTCTGTCAGTACCACGTGCTTTCTTTCAGCATTTCTAGCATCAGTGTAGACAGACTATAACTTGACTGATAGACTATAACTTATACTTGCCCAGTAACATATTTGCAGTAGATTGATATGACTAATTAAAGTGTGTTTTCATCAGCGGCTAGCTGAGCAGACACTGTTGTGAGCTCTCATAATGTCAGGAGAAAAGCCGTAATGAATATAGTCTCCCTCTCACAAACACACGCGCACACACACACACACACACACACACACACACACATACACACACACCTGCATGCTTCAGTGCCCATAGACTGATCTCTAAGGGATTGTCTTAAAGCACGGGAAGTGTGTGTGAGCCTGGTTGCATCTCTTTATGCCTTAGGGAAGTGTCCATACAAAAAAATAAATAATAAAATAAAATGAAACTGATCCAACCAGAAATTAGGTTTCCCAGAGGGAGGTTGGATTTTGAATTTGAAGCCTAACAGTGTGGAAAGTGTTGAAGAGTAACATGTTTATTGATGGTCTGTACTGGCTCCAGATTTAGTGTAAAGATGTAATGCTATAAAAGCTGAACTAAAATATGCAGTCCATAACTCACCTCCTCTCTGGTGCAGTTTGGCTCTGTGTCAGTGAAATGTCACTTTAAACTTTGCAGTTGTGGTGACAAGCAGCAAGCATCTTGTTTCCTGAATTCTCCTAAGTTTTCAATCTTTCACGTAATATAAGTGAATGCTGTGAAATTAATTTGAGACATTTAAAATGATACCAAACATGAAAGAGAAAAAAACTATATATTTACAAGATACGTCTTATAACACAAGATATGTGTTATCGACATTCTTAGTGAACTTTCAATGACTTGAGCCAGGGTGAAAGGAGGGGTGTAGGTAGAAAGAGGCTCATAGATAAGTGAGGAGAGAAGTCTGGGCAAAGCATTGTCTTATGCTCTTTCTTTGAGATCTCTCCAGATGAGTGAGTTTTATTGTTTTATTGCAGGTAAGGATTCTCAAGTTCAGTCTTGGCAGAAATCCATCCTTACAGTATTTTTACAATTTAAAATAACAATAATAATAACTTTAAAATGTCATTTATTCCTGTGATGGCAAAGCTGTATTTTCAGCATCATTACTCCAGTCTTCAGTGTCACGTGATCCTTCAGAAATCATTCTAATATGCTGATTTGAGGATCAAGACACATTTCTTATTAATATTAAAAGTAGTGCTGCTTTATGTTTTTGTGGAAACTGATTTAAAAAAACAAAACATTTTTTTTGTGATGAATATAAAGTTCAAATGAACAACATTTATTAATTTTGTAACAATGTAAAACTCTTTTCTGTCACTTTTGATCAATTTAAGGTGTCCTCGCTGAATAAAATGATCAGTTTCTTTGAGGAAACAAAAAATATCTGACCCCAAACTTTTAAATGGAAGTTAATGCCCATTTGTCACATTAAATAATCATGTTAACACATACCTTTTGAAAGTGTGGGACCATGTGGAAAATCTAGGATTCAAAATAAACCTGTAAAATTTGGGATTTTTAGGATTAAAACAAAGGATATTTTTTGCTAAATGAATATTATAGGTCACTAATCAAATTATTACATTTGTGGCATTGATCATGTGACTCTCTAAAGATAGTCAGATATTCTTGCTTACATTGAAATGCAAGTAAATGCAATTTCTCTTTGAAGTTGGATCATTCTTAAATCATGTATTAGTACTACAGTATATTGCTATTTTCTGGTATTTAGACAATTCTAAAATTCATGTTTATTTTTAATTTCAACTTTTCATTCATATAGTTATGCTGATAGTTATGCTTTAAACATATAATAAAAAAAATTGCAATAGTATCTACACTACAGGGGTCTGAGTATAAAGTATGCCACTCCATTTATTTTTCAGCGATATATTCCTGCAATGATGCTACCATTTCTATAATGGCAAACTAACAGCACAGGTTGTTGAATGTTAGTATGACAGCTGATTTAAATTTAGATGCTGTCTCTCACTGTCCTTATTCTCTCTCTTCTCTGTGTTTTTGACAGATGAATCCAGTCTGAAGATGAACAGTGTTCATCACATCCCACAGACACTGGCCAGTCACTCTCTCGCTCTACAGGTTAAGCACCGGACAGAGACACATTCTGCAGACATGCTCAAACCAGATCCACGAGACACCTTCTACAAGAGTGAGTATTCCCAATGGTGTGTATGCAAATTCACAGATTCAGTTCACTGTTCTCCTTTGTGAATCATCCATTTCACCTGATCGAACTGAGCCTCTAGTTCGATCATTGCCTATCTGGATACTACTCTTTGCCTAGTAAATAATTGATATAACATATCATATTACACTAATGTTTAAAAGTTTAGATTTTTTAATGTCTTTGAAAATCTCTTATGCTCACCAAGGCTGCATTTATTTGATCAGATTTTTTTCAATTTTAATATATTTTACATTTTAATTCATTCCTGTGATGGCAAAGCTGAACAGCAGCAATTACTCCAGTCTCTAGTGTCACATCATCCTTCAGAAATTATTTTAATATGATGACTTAGTACTGAAACATTTCTTGTTTCTATTGTGACATTATATCCAAGTGAAATGGCTTCTTGAATGAGAAAAAACATGGGACTTTGATTGGATTGGTTGGATTGTTGTCATTTGCTTTTGCTGTTATCTCAAGTGAGTGACAGGTTTCTGGATCAGAGAGGTTAGTCACACCCTTGTGCTGTGCTGATGAACACATAGAATGTTCAAAAGGCAGCATTTATTTGAAACAAATTTTTTTCTGACATTATATATAATTACTTGTCCTGGAAGTGCCAGAACTTGGTATATAATTTATTTATTTTTATTTTATTTTTTCATGATGATCTTGTAATAGAACTGACAGCTAATTTTGAAATGATGGTTCAATCAGCACTGAATAAAAAAGTCTACATGTATGTTATGCCTGCATGTTCATTCTAAACTGTTCATATGTGACACTATTACGTGTATGTATGGCTGTGGTTGGTGAACAAAAACAGCCATCTATCTGGATAGACAGTGGGTTGCAGTTGTGCTAATGTTTAATTGCTAGTTGTGTGGAAGCTTTGCAGTGCACTGGTAGGTCCATATGGTGTTGTAGATATAATGTCAGCTTGTTAGAAGCAACACCACGGAATATGTGACAGTCAGGACTGAGGTGCATTTAGTGGATGTAAATGCGCAAGCTTATAGTGATGAATGGAAGCCATTGGGAATCTGTATGAAAACCAGCTAATTTGCTAAAATGTTTGTGGTGAGCAGCTATTTGTAACAGCTATTTAAACTGTCCCATCAAATTGTGTGAATTGTCCCATTTGATGACATATTTGTTATCCTAGTTCCCATGATAGATCGGTCCAGGCTGGAGAATGTTCTGCCATCGTGTGTCTACTCTCCTACGTATGTGGTGAAGGACTTCCCTATCGCACGCTATCAAGGCCTGCAGTTTGTAAGTTGTAACAGTCTCACCAAACAGGTTTTTAGCTGCTAATTTCTGATAAACAATTTTATAACATTTTTAATAATTATTTAGTTTTATAAGTAGGATATTGAAAACTTTTCATGAAAATGTAGTGGAGGGGTTCTCAACCAGGGGCCTGGGACCCACTAGGGGGCCTCAGCACACTTCCGAAGGGGGCCACATGATGGCTTAATTTTTTTTTTAAACAAAGCAGACGTTAAAATAAACAGCTAAAAATAAAGATGTTAACTGATATCATATTTTTCATTTCAATTCGTTCCCTCAACAACTGTCACACTGGATATATGAGGGAATTTTAAAAACATAATTTCTAGACCGGAAAAAGTCATTGAATGTTTTTAATTCTTTAAAAATGTATATACAATATCATTTTCTAGTGATGCCAAGCTGTGATCATTTGTTTTAATGATTAAAATAAAACATATCATAATGAATATGACTGTGAAATCATGTACATTTAAAAAATCTAAATAACTTTTTTCCACTTAAGAAAACCTTTTATGTAATGGAAAGGTTCCATGGATGTTAAAGTTTCTTTGTGGAACCATAGATGCCAACAAAGAACCTTTATTTTTAAGGAGTGTGCCACTCCTAGTTTATGTAAATAAGCAGCTTTGTCATTGCAGCCACAAATATCTTGGCCTTTGAATATTGTCTTGGACAGTGGTCCCCCAAAAAAGGTTGAGAACCACTGATATCTAAATATCTCTTTGAATATGTTTCTGAGCTTAGAGCAAACAGTGCCCTCTTTTGGCCATTACTGTTCAACACAGGGGTGGTGCATCTGTTATATCTCATGCTATCCAATTACAGTCACTGTTTTTAATTCTTCCAATTGTCTTATTTGATAATTTTGTCCATAATATTTATGCATGTACCAAAAATCACTACCAGTTTTCTCATATTCGTATGTGTTCTCAACCAGGTCTACCTTTCCTATGTATATCCCAATGACTTCACCAGACTTACCCATATGGAGAAAAAGAACAAATGCTTCTACCGAGAGTCCCCTGTCTACTTAGAAAAGTATGAGTCCCAACTGATCATGACAAGAAATTAGGCAATCAGTCAATATCTAAATGCATAAATAAAAAAGGTAAGCATGGCCCTGTCATTCTTTTGAATTGTCATATAGATTTGGCTTCTATAAGTACATGAAGATGGATGAGGAGGAGGATGACCAGCCTGTTTTCTTCCCCAAACCTGATGGTCTGTGTTCAGCTGGGATCTTAATAACAGATAAGAATTCAGCAGCTGTTTCCTCTCTTTAAAATCTCACCATGACATCTGTAATGAGCCAAGCGACATGTGTGTTCCCAAGGTTCAAAATTAACACAGGCCAGACGCCAAATGTGAGTAGAAATGGGCTTTGAAGAGTAAATAAAACAGCTGGCCACCAACTTTATTAGGATCATTACATGGTTTATGTTACACTATTAGAAAGATACCATTTGATTTACTGATACAAAGACCTATATTATGGCACAATATCAGAGTTTAACTACACAATTACCATGCCCAAAAAAGTGTGGTAAAAATAGTATTGTGATAGCTATAGAAATCTTGAAAAACATTTATCAAGTCAAATTCATCTTTAACTTAATTTCATGATTTTTTTGAGTCAAACTCAAAATATGAGTGTCGGGAAACTTAGAGAGTTCATAGCCATAGTGTTGAACAATTGTGTGTCTTTTTTACAGAATCTTAAAAAAATATAAAAAAATCCCTCACTGATGAACTTACTTTTTTGGGGTGCAGGCAGTCTTGCTTTTTCTGTCTGTTATCTCCTTTGACATGATTTTGTGCGGCAGTAGCTACACACTGCGTCGTTTCTTTTCCCCCCATGTTATGACAGGTGGCAAACAGCGTCAAGGTGCAGTACCGCCACCTACTTTGTTGGAGTGTCAAACAGACAGTGGTACTGGGTTATTTAAGATATTATCATATGCGTAGTATTAACATGAGAACAATATTTCTTTCTTTCTTTCTTTTTTTTTTTATGCTTATCGTTAATGCCGGCATATTACGACACCCCTAGTACAAAGTTCCTACATTAAGCCACTAAAACAAAAATATTTGAGGAAAATATTTTTGTTCTGGTGCAGTTTCCCTAATGAGTGGCTCCATTTCATATATAATTCAAGTGCATTGTGTGTCAAAAATTACCACACAATTTGGACTGCTGCAACATGCTGTGTGCAACAGCATTATTGGAAGGCCTGGAAATGATAATGGTTAGCCGTAGATTTCTATCAACATCGCAACACATGTCACCGACTCTTGAATCATGTCATTAAGCAATTCTCATTTCAGATTATATTAATTATTTAAAGGGTGTTAGTTTGATGGGGCTCGTCTCTTTTGACAGATTTCCTGGAGGAGGAAGAGGGTGTCGACCCAGAGGAGACAATCAACTCCAGCAACCGGCCAGTCAGGAGGACCAGTCAACCCTATCAGACGTCAAGGATTACAGCCTCCTCAAAGCCTGATAGATTAGACACGGGTTCAAAGAGCCACGTCTTACAGCAAGAGAGGCAATACAATCAGTTAAAAGAGCAAGAAAGGAGTAAAATAACTATAGGGGGGAGGTTTTATAAACACACTCTGGTGGTGGATGATGAAATGACAGAAATAAGGCAAAGAAAGGCAAAGGGTAGTGCAGGTGCATTAGAGTCTCAAAGTGGGTCTCTAAATGAACAGACGGAAGCGAGCGAGGAGCACAGGTACTCCCAAACACCTGCACTGGTTCAGAAAGGCCGTTTTTTAACATGGCAACTCCCTGACTCGGGACTGCCAAACAGGAGTAAACTTAGAGAAACTGTTAGTCCACCTGTGAAGGGAAGATCCCCCTTTAAGCTTCCTCATAAGTCCTCTCTCTATGTTTTGGCTAATAGGATTATAGGTAGCGCAGGCAAGCCTGTGTTTGGGACAAGTGTGGAGAAAGAGACTAATACCAACAAAATTTACATCACTAGACCCCGTCCGCCAGTAAGCAGACCAAAGCCTCCTGTGGAAGTGTTTCCTGGTGTCTTCCTTCATCAATCTAGAAAGACCAAGAGGCTTGTGGATTTAAGTTCAAAATGGAGGTCTTTACAAACCCAAGCCGCTGCTTCTCTCCCATGGCCGGACTTCTCCTTAATGGGGCATAAGACTTCCACCCAAACCGCCCTGTTAAAGCACAGCCATCCTTCCTTGCCTACAGAGCCTGGGCCTCATAATAAGGGCGACCCTACCGCCTTCATATCAGATCCAGACAGCGTGCCCCCGTCAAGCTCAGAAAAGAGAGGCCACCCTGGGCTAAACTCGTCTGAGAACAGCCGGCCTCCGGAGGTGCAGCCAACAAAGGTCTCGGAAATGCCTGAGGGATCGGACATGGCTCCTCAGAGCAGGGGTCTTGAAGAAGGAGAGATGTCCGAGTACAGTTACGAGGAGGCCCAAGTGAGGCCGAGTTTGAAAGAGGAGGCCATCAACTGGCAGCGCACCTTCAGCGTGAATCCTGTGGACTTTGAGCTGCTGAGGTCGGACTGGAACGACCTGAGGTGTAACATCTCAGGAAATCTGCAGCTCGCCGAGAACGAGGTCGTTGATGTGATCTCACAGTACATGGAGAGGCTGAACGAGCGGAATGGAGGGTGAGTGTGTGGGAGCAAATGAAGATACAGTACTTAAAGGATGGTTCACCCAAAAATAGCAACTCTGTCATTAATTAAATGCCCTCATGTTGGTATAAACCAGTATGATTTTCTTTCTTCTACAAAATTTTGAAGGATCTGCTGGTTAATTTTTCGTCAATTTTACAAATAATGAACTTGGACCTTTCAAAATAAAAGTGCATTCCGTATTTATTTTTCACCATAAAAGATATCCATATTAACTGGGAATTATACTGAAGTTTTCTGAAGCTATTCAATAGTTTTGTATGAGAATTATTTTAGTTGTTGATTACTTCACCTTTGATGAACTTCTATGACTGGATCAATGAGTCAATGAGTTGAACTCAAGAATTGGAAATCATTCAGGTTTTTGTGTACTAAATCAACCAGTTTATGAAAAGAACTGAGTTAGGAGAACAGTTTGTTCACAAATCGGACACCTCCCTCTCATGCAAAGGCAGCGTTTAAATAGTCTTAAAGATACAGCAGAAGAAGAAGAAGAAAAAAAGGTTTTAATACTATGAATAATTATACAGAAGGCATAAAATGTATTTACAAAATAAATTATGACTATTTTAGATGTAGACAACTTTACTACCAATATGGACCACAGTGAAAAAAATGACCCCTTTAAATATTTGTGTGGGTTTTTCCTGCTGAGCCTGCAGCTCAAGTGTACATTTTGAACGCTCCTGCTGTTAAGCACTTTCTCAGTGGGCCGCTTTATGCAGATTTATCGAATAACAAATGGGAAAGCTTTATTACCCCTGACACAACTAGATTAAACATGATGTGTGATGTTACAGTATGTGCTTATATTTTACATGCACATATTCCTCATTGTCTCTTTGAAGTTGACTCTATTTACAATACCGCTGTCTCTTTTTCTAACTGTTTCTTCTTTTTGCCTCTCTATCAGGATCTACACTTTGGTCCGAATTGTAAATGTAGAGAAGCGGAGAGATTCAGCTAGGGGCAACCGTTATTTGGTGGAACTATTGTTGATGGAGGGAGGAAAAAGAGTGGTGCGCCTGTCTGACTACATCTATCTGCTGTTGCACCGCAGTCGACATGAGGAGGGAATTGAGAGCAGAGAGGGAACTATGCCCTCGTCCCACCATAGACCCTCCAAAAAACCTCCACCCAGCGGCTCCAGTACCCAAACACACAACATCACACTCTGGAGCACCAGCTGGGCCAAACCCCTGCTCTGCCAGCCAGCCATGTTAGAATGGAGACATGACGTGATGGTACACTTTGTTGTACCAGGTATTTATAATGAATAAGAATTCCTGTTTATATGCATTTTTGGGAAATGGGTACTGACTTGACCTGTAAATGATCATTTCAATTATAGCCATAATCTGATACACTACTTTTCAAAAGTTTGGGGTCGGTAAGATTTTTTTAATAGAAATTATTACTTTTATTGATCAAGGACACATTCATTTGATCATCAAAGACAGTAAAGCTATTTTTGTTAACTTTCTATATCAAAGTATCCAGAATTTTTTTTTTATCACAGTTTAAACAAAAATATTAAGCAGCAAAACTGTATTCAAGGACCAAATCAGCATATTTGAATGATTTCTGAAGGATCACTGAAGACTGGAGTAATGATGCTGAAAATTCAGCTTTGCCATCACAGGAATTAATTACATTTTAACATATTAAAACAGAAAACAGTTATTTTGAATTGTCGTACATTTTGTACTGTTTTTCTGAATACATAATAAATGCAGCCTTGCATAAAAGACATAAAACTTACGGTTTCATAGCCACTCATCTGAGATGTCTTCTGTGGCAGTGAAGAATCAGGCTCGCTGGGTGCAGCAGTTTATCTCAGATATGGAGCTCCTGCACCTTGAGACCAAGGATGAGAATTTCAGCGTGATCATCGTTGACTTCCAGAGCGAAGACATGGATGTGGAGCAGGCACTGAAGGAGAGCACTGTGCCCAGGTGAATACTGAGTTCTTCTTTCCACTTTTATCTGAGCAGGTGTCCCTGCATATGTCTTCTAGAAGATCCCTGCCTTCATGCGAGTCCTGTTGTTGGACGCACAAACTGTTTGTACTTGAGAACCTAACCCTGTTTTTTTCCTGTTCTTGGCTGTGTGTGTGTAGGTATGAGTATCTGAGACGTGAAGGGAACTTCGAGAGATCGTCTGGTTTGCAGATGGGCGTGGACAACATAAAGGTAAGAAAAAATAAAAGACTTTACAGTATTTGTGAGTCAACAGCTTGTAACGATTAGATCCACAGAAGACAAAGATCATTATAAAAGAACATAAGCTTTATTATGAACTCAGAATAACAAGCAACAAACAAAACAGCGTGCTAGTGCACAAACAACAACCAACAATTAACTGAGGGACCAAAGGAACTTAAGTAGTGGCACAAAAAAGGTTAATAAGGAGACACAGCTGAACTAAGAGGACTAATCACATCAGTAACCATGGCAACACATAAGTGGCGGGAAACTAGACAAAGGACTGAATGAAAACAAAAACTGAATGTAACTGTGACATCTATTATAAAAAAATTTTTTTAAAGTTATTGTGGTGCTCCTTAAAAATGTTATTTAATTATGTAATTACATTACTTTTAATGGAAAGTGTTTTTTTTTTAGCTGATTTGAAGATCTAACTCTTCCAGAATTAAAGTTTTAATTCTTTAATTCTAGAAGGTATTTATTAGTGTTCCAAGGTGGTGTTTTAGTGTCTGCCAATCTTTGTCCACCTGACATAATTTGCAATAGTAGTTTAGTGTCTACATTGAGAAATCAAAATGGTGTAGGATTTACTCGAAATAATTTTCATTCATACAAATAATTATTAAAAAAAACACTGAAGTAAATGTGATTAAGATGTGCAAAATGTGCTACAGTTATCTTTGTTTACACTGTACATTATGGAGAAATATTAGGTTTATGGTTGTATTTGTCCATAAATTATACAGAACATAATGTAATTTTTTTTTTTAAATCTAAATTATAAAAAAATGTGAAAGTGATTATACATATGTAACATATTTACACATTTTCTCCAAAAAGTCGGTGACACAAAGCATTTTACTTGTTGCACGCTACCCCCAGCACTGGTGATGGTATAACATGTAATTTCCAGGACAGTCACAGCATAGTGTTCTTGTGTGACCTGCACATCCACTTCCCTCACAATATCCTGGAGACCATTAGGAAACACTGTGTGGAAGGCAGATTGGCTTTCGCACCCATCGTCATGAGACTGGACTGTGGGAGCTCACCTCTGGAGCCTGATGGTAAGACATATACACAGACACATTTAGAGACAGCTGCTAAACACATACACAACACATTTGCTTAAACACCAGTTGTGCATAATGTGTCTGATTCTATTTCTCGCAAATCCTGTTTGTATTTAAATGGAGTCATATTGCTCTGCTTTAGACATAATGCCTATAGTTTACTTTGTATGTATTTTTGTATTTTCTCTGTGTGTGTGTGTGCGTGTGTGTGTGTGTGTGTGTGTGTGTGTGTGTGTGTGTGAGAAACTGTTATAACAAATTTTCAAAGAACAGATTTTCATATTTAAGTAATTTATTTAACCAGTTGTGTTATACCGTAAGCAGGATTGATATGTGATATTAAAAGCGGACTTTTGAAATGTTACATCTGATTATATAACTGGTTATTTATCGGGAGACAGGCTAATTGAATTTTTTTTTCTCTCAGTTGCTTTTGTCAAACATATTTTTTGCCAAAAACAAATAATGTTACTCAATTTGAATATTCATTCTGATTGGTCAATATGTTCATCAGGCAGTCTGCCTCCTCATGTGATTTCCCTCACATAGGGTACCACATATGAATGCATTCTCAAATTAAATTGTTTTATACAATATATGCATCTACAGTAGGCTATGTACTGTACATTGGAATGAAATACATGAAATAAATGTGTTTAGAATAAATTTCAGAGACTGAGGGAATGCCACTGCCAGTGTACATTTATCTTATGTCTCCAATTTTCACACACAGGCTTTTGGGAAGTGAATGGTTTTGGCTTGTTTGGAATTTATAAATCAGATTTTGATAAAATTGGTGGGATGAACACAGAGGAGTTTAAAGACCGCTGGGGAGGAGAAGACTGGGAGTTGCTCGACAGGTAACTGCATTTTTTTCTATTGGGAATGCCAATTGGCTTTGGTAACACTGTACAATAAGGTCCCATTAACATTAGTTAATGCTAACATTAATTAAAAATGATCAGTACATTCGTTACAGTATTTTTTAATCTTTGTCAACTTTAGTTAATAAAAAATACAACTGTTCATTGTTAGTTCATCTTAACTTCAGGGTCCATACAGATTTAACCATTATGTGATATTTTCTTTACCTTTTTGAACATAGAAACTGCATCTCTGTCCTGTTCTTTTTGTATACATTGCAGAATAAATAAATGGATATAAAATTATTGCCCTGGGAGCAAAACTCAGTAACCACTCAATTTTGTCAAAAGGTTTCTTAGAATGTGATCTGTCCCGTGACAGACAGGTGTGGCTTAATTAAGAATGTGAAATGTAATATTTAATCAATCATTCAAAAACATAATGTGGTTACACTTTATTTTAAGTGTCACGATGTAGTGACACTTATTTAAGTACTGAGGAATATTAATGAACTATACAGGATTAGGACTTGGTTTAGTTGCATGTAATTGTGCATAATAATTTATAGTTATTCCTACAGCAACATGTAACAAGAACATTGTAAAATAAAGTGTTACCAAACTTCTCAGTTTCAGTGTTGGTGTAATTACTGTTTTTTGCCTCTCTTCCTCCATCACATCTGCGCTCTTCTCTCAGGGTTCTGCAGAACGGACTAGAGGTAGAAAGACTGCGACTGAGGAACTTTTACCACTATTTCCACTCTAAGCGGGGCATGTGGAACATTCCTATTAAAAGACCATCTCAAGGATAAGAGAAGAGCACAGAGGACCCTGCTGTTGTTTCTGGCTGGCTAGCTGTGGGTGTGTAGTGGTAATTTCCGCCCCAGATGACGCTCTTACATTGGAACATGGGCCTGCCACACTGTATTTGACGTGAGCATTGGACTTTGATAAACAACATTTTATTTAAGGGCTTTGCCAAACTTTTAATTGATGGGTAAAACATGAATCTATGAGGACACCAGGAGCTAACAGTGGATAATTGAAGGCACTTGCACATGAGACATTTGTAAATGCTTATTTGTCAATCTTCGAATTGAAAAGAAATGTGAAGAGAAGGGGTTGTCCAATATTCTGCAGTTTGTCTCTTTATTTCAAACGTACTGAGTAGTTTAAAATAGTGGAGGTTTATTCAAAGTGCTTATTATAGAGGGTGTCAAAATATAAAGAGTGCTAGACCTATACAGTAATCCAGACAAGTTTTTTGATGAAGGGATAATTTCTGTGAAATTGTTTGTAGAGGATTTAGGTATACTTTTTCCCCCTGTTAAAATTTCTTATTTTAAAGAATAAATAAAGTTCATTAAAATGAGTCTCGTTCAGGTATTATTTCAGCATAGTCCTACTAACCGCCACTCGAGGGCACACATGTGCATCTAACAGATGCAGGGACCTTTCTAGTATACCTCTTTCTGGCCCATACTAAATTTGATTAAGAGAGCTGCTATTTATTGCCTATTAACTCTATACTAATCAGATTAATTCCTTACTGAATTTGTTCCCCAATACAAGTAATGGCATTTGAAATTTTGTTTTTTACGTTTTTCTTTTTTAAGAAAAACTAATCAAATTCAAATCCAATCATTTGTGATAGATTGTTTTTAGATGGAATAATTAAATAAAAACGATCCAAAGGCCAAAACTGAATCTTTAGTAATGACCGAACATTTTTGTCCCAGTTAGAGCAAACATCTCCTCACTTTACTCCGCGAGCGCTGCATGTGTCTGATTGGCTGAGAGAAATCTGTCCGCTGATTGGACGAAACTTTTCGCTGTTAAAAGTTTCTGAGCACTAGGGTTCATATGGCACTGGATTGCCCATGAGTGCTGACCTTTAAACCAAGAGCCGTGCTTAGCGATGGACGTGCGTTAAATTAAGACAAGGATCGTGCCTTTGCGCTGCATGTTTACTAACCAGGGAAGGAGTCCACCTCCTGTTAAACACTATAAATTGAAAAACGTGGAATAAATCACTTTAAAAAAACATAGACAGATATGGCTGCCTTGAGCAATACTACTATGAAGACTTTGGAGGATTTGACTCTGGACTCTGGATATGGAGCCGGTGACTCTTACAGATCCCTCAGCCTGTCCTCCTCCAAGTCCAACTCCCAGGCGCTCATCAGTTCTCCACAGCGGGGAAACTGGTGGAGCAACACGGGATCCATAAACAGCAGGAACAACAGCTGGGACACCGTGAACACGGTGCTTCCTGAAGACCCTGAAGACATCTTCTCCAAGTGTCCGAGGTTACCAGAATTAGAGGAGTTCCCTTGGACAGATGAAGAGATCGATGTGGTCCTGCGTAAAATTGCTCGAGAGGGACTGTCTTTCACTCCAGAGAGCGTCAGGAGTCTGTCAGTGCTTATGCGCAGAGCTTTATTGCGGATCTCCAGAGAAGCGCAGCGGCTGAGTGTTGTGCACTGCAGGTGCACGCGGTTCGAGGTGCAGAGCGCGATGAGACTGACCATGAGCTGGGCGCTGGCGGAAAGCTGCGTCTCGGCCGCGGTCAGAGCCATCTCGTTGTACAGCATGAGCGCTGGAGAGGTTCTGCGCAAGAGCAAGTCTTCCCGCTGCACGCTGAGTTTGTCTGTTGGACGCTTTTTCCGCTGGATGGTGGACACTCGCATCTCAGTGCGCATTCATGAGTACGCGGCCATCTGTTTGACCGCGTGCATTGAAAATCTAGTGGAGGAAATTGGGCTTCGTGTGCTGGCGGTGGCGCGGAGCGGAACCATCATCTCACCAGTGACGGCTGATGCGCTCGAGGCTGCAGTCAGCAATGACGCGGATATATTTGGTCTCGTGCAAAACTATGAACATCTCATCTGCGGGAAGAACGCCAATGGTAAGACAAATTCATCAAATATTATAGTAGTTAACACTTAGCAGTCGTAAAGTAGTATTTTTGAGCCCTTTGGTTATTTTCAAAGGTGGTTATTGATATAGTTATGTATGGTTATCACAAATTACTGTTGTTTATAGTCATCATACCACAAACGTGAATTTTGAGTTCTTAATAAAAGTTGTTAAGGACTAACTACCACCAGAATGTGAATTTACACACTTGCCAACCATTGTAGTCCTCATTTTGCAATTTGAACAATACAAAACAAGAGTGCCTTCAAAATTCATATACATTAGTGTGTTTAATTTGTTAACTATTTAGAGCACTTTTCATTTCTGTTAAAATGAATAAAATTGTTATAGTGTATGATAACCTAAGTATTTACAATATACAGTCGTGCTCAAAAGTTTATAAGATATTTTAAACACAGTATTAAAAATCAAGGGTATGTAATCTTTTGAACGGGGTCATTTGTATAAATTCAGCTATTTCTTTTTGTCTTGTGGACTATATGTAAACAATTTTATGTTAAAAATCTTATTCAGGACAGTACTACATAAAAGATCCCTCTTATTTTGTTAAAAAAAAAACAACATTTTGCAGATTCTGCAAGGGGGTTGTAAACCTTTGAGCATGACTATATCCTATAATAGTGAACACCAATTTGTAACAAGTGGCTCTGCAACATAATTACATTTTGTAATGTAACAAGCTCTATATTGTAAAATGCAGCAAAATGATTCGTTATTATTTTGTTTGCATGTGTTATTTGATTTTGATCTTTGACAAATGTCTTATTTTATTAGATTCTGAGTCTTTGAGAGGCACCTTGATCTTGGTCTCAGGGAAAAAACTAATTATCTTTTCCACTTTCATCTTGTCTCAAAGAGGGATGCGCACAGCTCTGCATAATTATGTGTAAACAAATGTCAGAAAAGCGAGTCTCACCACAAGTCTGATCATTATGCATGACAACTCGAGGCCCAGTGATGCACTGCCTTTGGTGTGAAATGTGAATACAAGAAAATTATATTTGCCCTCTTTTGGCACAAGTGATGGCTTATTAATCCCGTGAATACATCATTTCCTTGTAATAATACTGTAGATAATACTGATTAAGTCATGGACAAACTTTTAATGTTTCAGACTTGATTTGCTACCTGTGTGGATTTCACTCTCACAGTTTACAACTTGCTGGTAAAATGGTAGCTTCTACATTATAAATAGGGTTTGGCCGTGGCTGTACATCCCACTGGTCAAACACATTTTCAGAAATGAACAAAAAGGCCATTGTTCTGCTCTAAGCCATGTATAGCTCTGGAAAATGAGCAGAAACAAGTGAGAGAGGCCAGAGTGAAAAGAATGGAAAGCCATCACACACTCTCCTCTGGTTTAAATCAGTCTGCTGATCATCTCTGTGACAGGGCAGCCTTTTTAAAACAAGAGAGGAAATTATGGTTTAATTTTCACGCATAAAAGTACGAGTTTTTTGATATCCTGTGGGAATGAAATCGAAACCATCAAGCTGCCATTAAGCCAACAGCAGCACACAAACTACATACTATTGGGTAGGATACATCAACACCTACTTCACTTTGTGCTTCTGAATGTGGTATCTATTAACATCTTTCCATGAGTGTTTTTTACTTTGCACCCTAGGTGTAGTTCAAACACCCCCTATGGAGGCATAGGCTTAGAAATGTATTAATCTGATTCACAGGTACACACTCAGCATGATTGATGTGACAGTGCACTCGTGCTCAATCACCCATGGCTGGTAAACTTGTTTTGCTCACTTATACTGAAATACAGCTGACCTGCATGATACTGAGGCTTAGAAACTCAGCAGTCTAAAGCACACTCAACACATTGAAATATAATGATAAAATATTATTTGCATACGCTCACTGTTAGTCAATTTTGAATTTTGTTCATCCTGGAAATCAAATGTGTGAGAACCACAAATAGGCCTAGTTATTTTTTTACTTGCTAGAGACTTGTCGAATGAGAGAAGGCTGCCATAGGCTTTCATGTCAAACACTCTTGTCTCACATGCTGAGCAGAGCCACATCTGGAACTGTTTAGTGCCGCACAGCTTAAATGACAGAAAAAATGCCCAATTTCTGTTGTGAAAGCTACTGTGGTCTTGTTCTTTGGCCTCTATGCATTTGTCCACACAAAGTGCCTTGAGCAGATGGCATCAGAAGACTGAATTATGATGCATTAATGTTGTAGGTTGCCAGGTTTCCATTTAATACAGAATTTGAGTTCTCATATTTTGTTTGTTTTTTAAATATATTATTAGGTCAGCGTAGCAGAATGGTTTGTTGGTTTAAAAAAAAAATGACAACAGTGTTGTGGCAGGCCATAGGGAAAATCCCAGCTGAAAATATATACAACCCACCAGTGGCTAGCAGGGGGTGATTTCCTTTTTAAAAGCAAGCATCTCTTCAGAATGAGCAGAGAATATTGCATAAATGTATACCCCCACATGGCCCACACATTAATTATTGCTTCCATGAACAACTTCTGTAGTATTAAAACTAGTTTACTAAAAGAACCCTTTATCTATTTGATAATTGTATCCCCATAATTTTAGGTGGAGGTCAACTGCAGTCACAGAAAAGCCTTTACAATAAACAAGCTAATACTGGCCATTATGACTCAGCCATGCAAGATGTCAACCGGAAACACGATGTCGGTCTTCTAAAAGGAAAGCGATTGAGCCCCTTAAATAAATAGTCTGATTTAATTGAGGTCCCCACTTGGCTTTAATGACAGACAGGACATAAAAGAGCTGGTCAAATGAGGGGATGCAGGTGAGACACAGTTCACATCAGATTGGCTCTCCACACCGTGAGAGCAGTCCCACTGAATGGGGTGTTGAGTTTTGGTCTGTGTGTGGAGCCTTGTAATCATCATTGGTTAATTATCCTCATAAAACTTTCCGCCCACACAGCCCAGTTTCTTTGAGCTTGACTACAAACCGCAGAAATTAGAGCATTTCCCAGCCATGGTCATTTCAAGCCAGGGAGTGTGTTTAGGAGGCTGAGTTCTTAAGTAAGATTATAAACTCTACTTTGATAAGACTTTCTCAAAAGTCAGAAATGTCCTCTGTGATTATTTAGAAGTAAAAACATGTATAAAAGAGGTCTCACCTTTTTGTGTGCGCTAGACGGACTGAAGCTGCAACAGAGAAGCTAGTATTTCACATGAGGTCTGTGCTCTCTGTTTACACATGTAGTCAATAAGTGCTATTATAAACATCGTTCTGAGGGTCTCACTTGAGCACCTAGAGTGGACAAATGCTTTCTATAAGGAGAGGAGAAGGTGCCTTTCTAGAGCATGCAATGACAGCTGCTCTGTGTGCGAGTTGACCTTCCTCAACTCCCCAGCATGCCTGCCTGGACCCATTAGCATCTGTTCCAAAGAGGTGTTACTTAGTCTAAATTCAGGGTGGCCAGTAATGGAAGTTGCACTGCAGTGACTTTAGAATCATCAATATTCAAACACATTTCTGTACAGATGTAAAAGTAAAAGTTCACCCAAAAATGTAAATGCTGTCATCATTTACTCATGTTTTTCCAAACCTATATGACATAAAAAGAATATATATATATATATATATATATAGGCTATATATATATATATATATATATATATGTTTAATAATGTTGATAACTAAGCCATTTTGATTGACTTCCATTTGTATGGACACAAAAAAGAGAGACATTTCTCAAAATCACCATTGAAACTATTTTACATTTTGCCAAATTGATGGCTAATTCATATGAGTTCATATAGTATAATCTCATATGATCTGCTTACACCCCATTGGTTAGCTTTTGGAGTTAGGGATGGACCTTCATGCTTATGCTTTTTCTAAAAATTGTATGTTATATAAAACTTTTAATGCATTCTGGCCATTCATTTAAACGACAACTGCCTTTTGGTGGCCTGAGAATGCAAACTTTGAAGTAGGTTTCAGTGCAAGTTTTTGAAAACGGGTTTTGAAAGCAATACCATGTAAATTTAAAAAACGTGAATCTGTGAAAACAGTGACTGTGTGCACATGCGTATTACGTGTGTAGTCTATAGGCACGGCGTTAGAATGCGTATGTGCGCGACGCGTCGTCTTTCTTTACAACGTGACATTGCCAGTTACATGTCTGGCATGCATAATACTTCATTTTTAGTCGTTTCAGTGTATGCGTGTGAACGGGAATCATTTAGATAACGTTTTCATCTGTACAGAGAAAAAAAAACGTTTGTCGTGAAAAAAACAAAACAATAGCAGGTATGTTCATCAAGTGCACAAAATGCACCTTTATATTGGTTTGAATTAAGAGAGGAAACAATTGTGGTTTAATTTACATCAAATGAGAGCTTAATGCATGTAGGAGTGTAGAATTTTATGATACAACATAAAAGATTTTATGGGGCAGCTTCATTGTTTTGTTACAACAAAGATCTAATTACTAGACTCCCATAAAGAGCTTGCAATTGAAAGAAAATATTCCCTGTACCACCTCATTAATCCAAATGTAAAAACTAGGGGTTTTACACATTGTTAATGTTCAAAGAAGCACAGAAGCACAGAAAATGCACAGTGAGTATACACGGCAACACACCTGACAGCCCATAGAACTCACTAATCAGTCATTTTATGAATACAGTCCATCTTGAGTTACTCTACACCTCTTTGTTCCAACTTTGACCGTTTAAGTAGGTGTCAAATCAATTTCAGCCTCTGTTTCAGGGGATTGCTGCTTGAATATTACCATTTCTGTTAGCTTGTGTGAAAATAATGATCTTTGCTGAGGATCTTTTGTAAAACTGAATTCAATGTGATGTAATCAACACCTTGTTGAAAAGTCATTTCAAAGGGTTAAAAGAGGATAATTACGCATCCACATTGTGTTCCTTGAGTGATGTATGCAGTTTCTTCACTACAGAGTGCAAGTTAATCAAGTGTTTGTCATCACAGCAATTACACAGAGTGATTTATTTAGCAGTATCTGTTAGCCTTCAGTCTTGACACCCATCATGTTTTATGGATTAGCTCTGGATGATTAACGTTGTAATGCTGTCTCTCCTCAACTTATCCCATACTTACCAAACCCTCCAACTTTGATTAATATTGCAGTCTGACAAGCTAAATTACATTAAAATCCTACTCAGTGATAACCCCTTTAGTCTGCGAAGGCTCACTGAATAGTCTGTAAGTAATTAAGCTATCATCAGAAAGAGATTTTGTCCTCCGTTCAACCCCAGATCAGGAAATCCACTCTAGAGCCATGACATGTTTTGAAAAACTGCTACAAAAATACTTTGCAATTGAAATCACTGCCTCCATGGAAACTGGCTCAGGGGTTTATGGGTGAGAGAAGCGGGCAGATGGAGATCCTGTATAGTAGTTACTGTTGTTCTGCTTTTTCCATCTTCCTCAAGAATGAGGCTTCAGAGTGAATTCCTGGCTTTAGATTGCAGCTCTCAAACGGGCCGCTCTGAAACTGACCAGGCTGTCATTTTGTTTTAGTTATGGCTTGAGGTGGCAAGTGGTGTCGTGGGGCTAAACTGAGAGGTTGTGATCAGTGACCTGTCTGTCCATCATTAATGGGTGATTCTTCAGTTAGTGGAGCTTTTCTGTCCCCCTTTCTGATCCATGATTCTAAAGAATAAAATGCTAATTTTAATTTAAAAATTTGTTTTACACAAGTGTATGTACACAATAAGTGTATAGCATCCAATGACCAAATCCATAAGAGAATGTAACATAAATTGGGGGCTCGTCTGGGATTTGAACCCAGGACCTCTCGCACCCCAAGCGAGAATCATACCCCTAGAATCTGTAATGCATTTACTAAATGTGTTGAATCAGGAAATGTCTATGTTTCACAAATGTTAGATTTTCAATTCAGTAAAAAAATTCAAATGTTTTATAATAACTGCATCAGTAAAATAGTAAAAAATTTCAAAATTTCAAGTAGTCAAAAGTTCCCCTAATTGTAGAATCACCCTTATATTCTTCGAAGCTGACTTAAATAATGTTTTGCTGTAGTTTGTCAATGAGATGCATGTTATCCCTATTGCATTTGAGTATGTGAACACCTGGAGTAGTAGCCCCTTGCCAAGATCTGCATAATGTGTATCATTATGAAGACTGTTAAACTCCAGGAGGTTCTCCTAGAAGGTTTTGTTGCACTTAGGTTACACTTGACAGTAGAATGAGCAGCCCACTGTTTCAATTATATTGCTAAGTTTATTCTCTTTTTATTGGATATGTCATGCATTTAAAATTGAAATAAATTAAACATTAAATGACATATTACAATAAAAGTTTCATGATTCTGAAAATTTATTGGATTTATTACTTTCAAACTAGGTGATTTTAGAAGTAAAACAGCATATACAAGTAGGCCAAGTTTAAGAAGTAAATCGTTTGACCTTGTACAGTATTTCCCTGTTGACTGGAATTGTAAACCCCAAAGCTCTTCCAATGAGTGGGGGCTGTGTCTTAAATAAGGAGCTGGATGCAGGAAGTTATTATTATTATCTATGGTCTGCCCTCTGGAGAGAGGAAATCTTGGCAGAAATGATCCGTGTGCGCAGTCACACACAACTGACAGGGCACCTCCCCTTTTACCGCTTAGAGATAGCAGTCAACGCTCCATGTCCTCAATCTACAGGCACTTCCAGCACAGCACCTAGTTACACAAGGGCCGATTGACTCTGGCTCTTCAGCACACTTGTGCCATTGTGCCCTGTGTAGAACGGTGGTGTTGTGGTAGCGTGTGACTGGACCCACTGTGTTCACACCATATTACCTGGGCAAAATCAGGCAAGGAAAATAAGTTGATCACTCGTATTTAAGCAAATCAGTGTGGTTGCATTTGGGTTTGCAATAGAAAGGTTTCTTTCAGCACTTTCTTAAGGGATTTGTTCTCTGGTGACGAACACTTCTGAACTAAAGAACTAACCGGTTCTTAAACAAATGGATATAAATTCTTAATATAGAACAGTCTGAATGGTAAAAAAGCCAGGTTTATTGTCATTTTAAAATTTCAGAGCAATGGAGTAAAGCAAATTGTACTTTCAAGTAACTATGAATGTTAGATATTTATTTAATTTATTTGTATCATTCAATATTGGATTTATCTTTGGATTGGATTTAATGCATGCTCATTTCCAACTGTTTTTATTTAAAGTTTTCATCATATAACACAAAGAAACGCTTAAGCAAACTCTAAATGAATTACCTTAAATTATGACGTTATGATGAACTATTGATTTGGTAGCACTTACAGTATTTATTAACCTTTATTAATGTTAATTAATAATAATACAAATGTTTATTGTTAGTTCATGTTAGCTCATGTCTTAAATTAAGATTTAAATAATGTATTAGTAAATGTTGAAATTAACATGAACTAAGAGTATTAAATGCTTTAGAAGTATTTTTATTGTTAGTTTATGGTAACTAATGTTTACCAATTGAACCTTAATTGAAAAATTTTACCTTTTTGATTTTATTTTATTTAGACAAAATACTGCAAATAGCATACATTTTAAATTTGGTCATTTTTTGGTAATTGGACATTATATCAAATACTGTAATTATTGATTTATTGGGTTTATATCATTGTGTGCTCTTTTTTTAAAAATCTCTTAGATCTTAAAAGATTAAAATTTTACTCAGACCTGAGTGTTTTGTCATACACATCAGTTTCCAGTGGAAGCCCTTAACAGTCTGGCACCCTGACAACAAGCTTTTTGTTTCACAACATGAAGCATTTTTACTCATAAAACAATACATTTAGTCATAAAACTAAAAATATTAGATGTGTCTGATAGTTTTAAAAGAAGATACCATATTGTTCGGCTGAAATATTTCTGGTTTTATGATGGTTTTCTACAGTATACACACAAACACATTAGTAGAGGTCAATATTGGAATCACTCCAGTAAATGTTGCTGCTCATCTCATTTTAAGTGTATTTTCTGCCACATAACCCCTAACCATGTCTCTTCCTGGCTTCTCTCTCTCCTTCTCTCTTTCATTGGCAGCGTAACTCCTGGTCAGGTCTATCACACTCGTATGGATTTCCCAGTCTCCCATCAGTGGTGTGTGTGAGCTCAATTTCTCTCCACATAATGGCAGTGCACACACATTCCCCTCTTCCTCAGTCCACAATGATGGTAGCAGATGAGAGTGTATGTGTGCGTATATGTGTCTGTGGGAGCGTGCGGCTGCCTATGACGCATGCCATGGCCTCAAGGCTGCCAGTATAGACACGGCTAGCTGTGGGAAAGGGAATGGGTGTGTTCTGGATAGAGGGGTTTGGGTCTGTGGGTCCACAGCCTGACCAGCTGCATCACACACCCTGTGGCTCACCCGTGCCCATATACAAACCCATTTGGCAGTAGATGCCAGGCCAAACAGCTACGCAGCTCCTACACATGCAGACCTGCTTTAGATTTGGGGTCTCTATAAAGACATATTTCTGTATTTTCAGCTGCACTGTATTAACTAATAACTATGATTTGTAGCACATGTAAAATGACCTTAACTAGACCAGACTGCCTCAGTTCAGGAGGCATGTGTATGTGGTTATAGACAGAGTTATATTCTGACTAGGCTCATTACCACATACAGTATGTGCAAAAACATTTTTCATATTTCCACATCTGCTAGTCGGTGAGTTTCCCGAACTACTAGTTAAACAAACAGTCTTAAGAAAGCCCTGTTTGAGAGTACATAATACATTGCATTTAAAAACAAGCAAATTGAGCCAAAAGGTACAGAATCCAACAATACGTTTGGAGTTTACCTTCCAAACTGCATCATATCATATATCATATATCATATCATATCATATCAATCATATCATATCATATCATATCATATCATATCATATCATATCATATCATATCATATCATATCATATCATATCATATATCATATCATATCATATCATATTCATATCATATTCATATCATATCATATTCATATCATATAAACAGTTTACTTTTCAAATATATATTAAAATGTTTATTTCTGGTATGGTAAAGCTGTGTGAGCCTGTGTCATATGAACCTTCAAAATGATCATATGCTAATTTGGTGCTCAAGAAACATTTAGCATTATCAATGTTGAAAAAGTTGTGCTGCATAATAATTATTTGGAAATGACATATATGCCACTGTGACCCATCCACACAGTTCTGTTTTTATTTTTTACACTTGATGGTATTTAATAATTTATATGGAAAATTATTAAATGCATACATACACAGATTCTGTTCATGAAATCTACAGTATTTATTTGAATATCATTCAGACATAAAACTGCCATGCTCTGCTTTGAAGATCACTCTTTTGTGTTTACTAGGCAGTCGTAGCGCACTAAGCTGAGAATCTGCTGCTATAGCATAAACAAAACTGCTCAAAGTGGCTATACGATGAGTTTGTTCAACCAAATAGCTGTAAGATAAATACTATTTAAGAACGATGTTATAAAAAAAATTACCCAAATAGATCAGGTAGTCAACATCTGGAGAGATATTTTGAGTCATCGTGGCACAGATTAATGTGTATACTGTACCTCATGAATGGTTTATCGTTTAGCTTGAAGAAGAAACCAAATCCACATACAAGTCCCTCATTTGATCCCCTTCTGATACCCAGTGAAAGAGAGATCCAGGGGTAAGGCATGGATTTCAAATCAAATCAAAAGCCAAGCAAGCACATATCCTGTATTTGGGTTTGATAAATCAGCTGCCAAACATATGATCTGCTCATTAATTTTACTGACTATCAACTTACACTTTGTTTCTGAAACATTGGAAATGTATCAACTCTGCATTCAAGAATTATTATTGTTTTTATAACTCTGTAGGGATTGATAATCTTTATAAACTATACTTATGCTGTGGCGAGAAGAAATAGATCAACCTTCTGTTGGGAGCCATATACGGCATTCAGCATGACGGCCAATGTGCCAGTGTTAAACCAGCTGCACACTGAGTGATTTGTAATAGTATCAGCTTTATGATTGTTTCTTGTCAGACTGTACGAACATGATCGCATCTGTAAGCCAAGTCACTCTGTAGGATCTCAGAAAAAAATGTAGGATCTCAGAAAAAAGTGAATTAGTCTCAGATGGCCAAATTGTGGTCAAATTCGTACAGTGTGCACCAGACTTTAGACGTGGCTGAAACATACAGTATCATGCCACCAATTATTGTAAATTATAATTAATAATTAATCAGCAAAAGAAATCTACAGGAATAGAATGGACACTTAGAGACAGTTAGCAATAAGACACAGCATGAATAATTTAGCGAGGAAGAGACGACTAAAGAAAGGAGAAAGAGCTATGTTCCGAGCAGAGGAAATGATGACTTACCACATTTCCTCTTCTTATCTCTGTCAGACACACGTACTGTATATGAAAACGATTGGCTTTTCCTTGGCAGTCTGTCTCCCCCCATCCCCCCCATAATTGAGAGTTGTACAAGGCTGACGCAAGAGTTCATGTTTAGAGACACATACGATAAATGAATCAAATACTAATGAATTGTTCGATGCTGTTGCGAGTTCTGATGATTTAATCTCATTGAATCTGTTTATGTGTAGGTGAGCTGTCTCTGCCTGCCCATTTCAGTCCGTATGCTAAGGGTCCAGACTCAGCGGTGGAGAGCAGAGAGAATGCCTACGCACAGCTGGAGCTCAGGACGCTGGAGCAGGCCCTGCTGGCCACCTGTGTGGGCAGCCTCTCAGAACTCAGTAAGTTATTGTACAACCCCTCCTGTTCATATTCAGTTCTTTTGAAGGACTGTGACAGTGCACTGTGTATTATTAGTTAAAAAAAACAAAACAAATAAATGCTACGTTGTTGTCATATTATAGGTATGGAAAAGTAATTCGAAATTGAACAGTTGTGGTTCTGAATCTGATCCTAAACCTAATCTGGTAACTCAGCGGTTTGAGTAATGGTTCTTTTAGAACTTTTAAAGACTAATAATTCATTTTAAGTGATTTTGATTCACTAAATATAACCGGTTAATAGCCATTCATTCATGTATTTTACTAAACAGTTTGCCTCTACAGTATGTTTTAGGTTCACAAAGAATAACTGGCTTATAACAGTGATTGGTTTGGTAATCAAACTACAGTGGTTGCACTTGTTGATTCGCTAAAAAGTTCATAAAATAATGAATTTGTGTATTGCACTACACTTTTTGCACTTAATGTTTAAACACACTTTTATCATGATGAAATTATAAACAATAATATAAATCTTTCTAGATTTTTTTTCTTAATAAATAATTAAGATAAAGGATAATTCTCCCTCAAAAATGAAAGTTCGGTCATCATTTATATATAGACTTTCGTTCATCTCTGAAACCCAATTATTGATATTTTTAATGAAACGAGATTTCTGAAGCCTTCGAAAAGTTAATGAAAACACTGTAAATGAAATTGAGTGGTTGAGTGGTACATTGAGTGGTTCAAGCCTTAAAGGGATAGTTCACTTTGAAATTAAATTTTGGTATGTTTTAGCTTACCTCAAGGGCATCCAAGATGTAGGTGTCTTTTTTTCCGCAGTAGTTTCAATTTTGATATTTTTAGGTCAAACCGTTCTTGTCTGTCAGTCCTATAATGCAGGTCTGTGGTCACTGTCTCAAAGAGCATGCACAGAGTCCAAATTAAAACAATTCCCCATCGTCCAAATTAAACAATTCCCCATCGTAAGTACACATTGATGGCCTAAGACACGAAACGAGCGGTTTGTGTGAGAAAACAAACAGTATTTATATCGTTTTTACCTCTTGTAACACAGCCACGTCCAAGTGATCTGAGGGCGCGCGCGCATCCTGCTGTGTGACGTGTACGCAGACTGGTGCATAGATATATATACACTAGGTGTCGCCTTGGCTATGGCAGTTCATTGGAACGAATGCCGTAGGCAAGGCGGCATCTATTCTAGTGTATATATATCTATGCACCAGTCTGCGTACACGTCACACACCAGGATGCGCGAGTGCCCTCAGATCACTTGGACGTGGCTGTGTACAAGAGTTAAAAAACGATATAAATACTGTTCGTTTTCTCACACAAACCGCTCGTTTCGTGTCTTAGGCCATCAATGTGTACTTACGATGGGGAATTGTTTAATTTGGACGATGGGGAATTGTTTTAATTTGGACTCTGTGCATGCTCTTTGAGACAGTGACCACAGACCTGCATTATAGGACTGACAGACAAGAACGGTTTGACCTAAAAATATAAAAATTGAAACTACTGCGGAAAAAAAGACACCTACATCTTGGATGCCCTTGAGGTAAGATAAAACATACCAAAATTTAATTTCAAAGTGAACTATCCCTTTAATTATATCTTTTCATCATATAAAGTGATTGTGTCTCTTTAGAAGACTTGGATTAAACCACTTGATTCAAATGGATGACTTTTACGATATGTTTTTAGTTTTGGTTGCTTTTACGATACTAAGTTACGTGGACTTGGATGGACAAAATGGATTGAATAATATTAAAAATATCTTCATTTGTGTTCAGAAGATGGTGAGGGTAGAAAAACGATGACAGAATTTTCATTTTTGGGTGAACTAACCAAGAAGAAATAGCTTTTCTCAGCCTAGTAAAAGACTGCAGTTCTCTTTAAGAATTAGGTCACCCAAAAGGCACTTGTTAAAACTTTAATGTAGAAACACTGTCGTTGTCCATTTTTCATCTCAGTCTGTTACTGTCCAGTGAAATGCTATTTTTGCACGATTGTTTTTACATGTCTGTAAGACAGAGTGAGACATCTGTACATTTTAAGTGCCGCTCTTCTGACAACTCGACATTGCAGGCCTGCCTAGGGGGGTTTGAGCGCCTGAACTGTGGGCAGTTTGTTTACGTTGCAGACCTCAGTTCAGGATGAGGGAGGGGGGCCGCATTCACCAGAGAGGGAAACACGCTCTCCCTTAGGGGACCAGCAACACTCCTGCAGTTGTTTTGCTGGTACAAGAGCACCTTCTGTTTGGGTCAAAGAGTAAAAAGCACCTTCTTTATGCTTTATGATTGCAGACACTCAAGCAATCGTAAAGCGCCCTTTGTTTAACAACTAATGCGCACAAGTGTTCATTAAGGTCCATGTAGACCATATGTGACTGATTGCTTAGATTGTTTCCCATACCCCTCTTGGGCTGTTGTTTAAAGATTAGCCACCTGTAGTTAAGTACAAAAGCAGTATTTCCAGTCAAGGATAAAATAATGCATCTCTGCTGTTGTTGTGTTCTCTCAGTCTCATCTCTTTCCTAAATGATGCTTTCCACATATGGATGACAGTGTCCCCTGACTTTACTGTAAGCTGCTCTGTCTAATGGTCAACACAGACTTTAAGGAGTGTGTCTGTCCTCATCATATCTTCTCCTCCTTTGGGGAGCAGCTTGAGTCTGGATTTCTGCATTGGGAGGCAAAAAGAGCAGATTTAATGTCCCTCAGAGTAATTTAGAATAAAGCTCCTAGACGTTTGAGTTTATGCGAATCCTCTTCCATTTCCACATTTGGACATAAAACAGATGGGTCTGAAGATATATATTTTGCTATATTGAAATATGCTTTGTGTTGTGTGTTGTCAGCACTTTTAAAAAAAGAAGACATATTTGCACTTGGCTGCACTGCTACTGTCTTTAGTTTATGGGGTTGAACTGGAAACACAGATGGCTTTTCTACATCAGCAGCACATTTTGATTTTGGTGCAAGTCTGCTTTCAGATCTTAAGGAATTTATTGCAGGGTCCATTTGAAAGGCATTTCTTTTTTCTGCATGCTAAGATATTTGACAATATGAAACTTTTCACAGAATTTGTGCTTGCAGCTCAAATGTATGTGTGTGTCCTGCAGGTGACTTGGTGTCCCGTGCAATGCACCATATGCAGCGTTTGGTTTCAGCAAGTCCCAGTCTCAGTCCAGGACGTCCTTTCTGCCTGCAGCCCATCTCCTGGTCTCCAGACGCTCTTCACACACTCTATTACTACCTACGCAGTCCACAGATGGAGTCACTGGAGAACCCCAACCTTGAGCCACCCAGGATAGCCCTCAGTAAAGAGAGGTGAGATCAATGAGCCAAAACCACTTTTACCTGTTTAAGGCTCATAAAGAGCCAAAGTCAGGAGACAGAGGGACCATTACTTTGCCATCACAGGATTACATTTGAAATAAACATTATATATATATATAAATATATATATATATATATATATATATATATATATATATATATATATATATATATATATATATATATGTATATGTATGTACAGTGAGGAAAATAAGTATTTGAACACCCTGCTATTTTGCAAGTTCTCCCACTTGGAAATCATGCAGGGGTCTGAAATTGTCATCGTAGGTGCATGTCCACTGTGAGAGACATAATCTAAAAAAAAAATCCCGAAATCACAATATATGATTTTTTAACTATTTATTTGTATGATACAGCTGCAAATAAGTATTTGAACACCTGTCTATCAGCTAGAATTCTGACCCTCAAAGACCTGTTAGTCTGCCTTTAAAATGTCCACCTCCACTCCATTTATTATCCTAAATTAGATGCACCTGTTTGAGGTCGTTAGCTGCATAAAGACACCTGTCCACCCCATACAATCAGTAAGAATCCAACTACTAACATGGCCAAGACCAAAGAGCTGTCCAAAGACACTAGAGACAAAATTGTACACCTCCACAAGGCTGGAAAGGGCTACGGGGAAATTGCCAAGCAGCTTGGTGAAAAAAGGTCCACTGTTGGAGCAATCATTAGAAAATGGAAGAAGCTAAACATGACTGTCAATCTCCCTCGGACTGGGGCTCCATGCAAGATCTTACCTCGTGGGGTCTCAATGATCCTAAGAAAGGTGAGAAATCAGCCCAGAACTACACGGGAGGAGCTGGTCAATGACCTGAAAAGAGCTGGGACCACCGTTTCCAAGGTTACTGTTGGTAATACACTAAGACGTCATGGTTTGAAATCATGCATGGCACGGAAGGTTCCCCTGCTTAAACCAGCACATGTCAAGGCCCGTCTTAAGTTTGCCAATGACCTTTTGGATGATCCAGAGGAGTCATGGGAGAAAGTCATGTGGTCAGATGAGACCAAAATAGAACTATTTGGTCATAATTCCACTAAACGTGTTTGGAGGAAGAAGAATGATGAGTACCATCCCAAGAACACCATCCCTACTATGAAGCATGGGGGTGGTAGCATCATGCTTTGGGGGTGTTTTTCTGCACATGGGACAGGGCGACTGCACTGTATTAAGGAGAGGATGACCGGGGCCATGTATTGCGAGATTTTGGGGAACAACCTCCTTCCCTCAGTTAGAGCATTGAAGATGGGTCGAGGCTGGGTCTTCCAACATGACAATGACCCGAAGCACACAGCCAGGATAACCAAGGAGTGGCTCTGTAAGAAGCATATCAAGGTTCTGGCGTGGCCTAGCCAGTCTCCAGACCTAAACCCAATAGAGAATCTTTGGAGGGAGCTCAAACTCCGTGTTTCTCAGCGACAGCCCAGAAACCTGACTGATCTAGAGAAGATCTGTGTGGAGGAGTGGGCCAAAATCCCTCCTGCAGTGTGTGCAAACCTGGTGAAAAACTACAGGAAACGTTTGACCTCTGTAATTGCAAACAAAGGCTACTGTACCAAATATTAACATTGATTTTCTCAGGTGTTCAAATACTTATTTGCAGCTGTATCATACAAATAAATAGTTAAAAAATCATACATTGTGATTTCTGGATTTTTTTTTTTTTAGATTATGTCTCTCACAGTGGACATGCACCTACGATGACAATTTCAGACCCCTCCATGATTTCTAAGTGGGAGAACTTGCAAAATAGCAGGGTGTTCAAATACTTATTTTCCTCACTGTATATATAAAACAATAATATTTCACATAATTACTATTTTTAACATACATACAGTATGTTTGATGCAGCCATAACAAAACCTTATTGACCCCAAAGCTTTCAAAGGTAGTGTATATTAGATTTCTATGCAAGCATAATGGATTAGTCGTCCTTGACTATTTTAAGTGCATTTCTTGTAGACTCATTTGTCCATTCCTCTTCTGTTTTTCGATCAGTGTTTATATTTTTTCCCTATAGATTCGACATACTTGGAATTTCACCTTCAGGTCTGTTCTAGTAAGATGAGTGGCTCCACTCTGTGTGGAAACCTTGCTCTGCATTCACGTCAGATAATGAATACTAATGTGTTTAGCAGGTGGACAGTTATGGTTGTGAGCATGCTTCAGAATCACAGCACTCCTGGCACAGATACTAGAAGAAGGAAACCGTAGAGGATTTGTTCTGTAATATCACACTGATTTGAATTGCAGCGAGACTGTGTCTGTTGAAGATGGCAGATGTTGTTATTCAAATTGTGATTAAGGCTTGTTTGTGGTAATAAATGACAGGATTGAAAGAGGCTGTGGCGAGCCAAATCAGCAGCCTTTGTAATTACACTGTCCTCTTTTCTCTCTGATCCAGTTTTGTGCCACTGTTGATCTCCCCTAAAATTTTCTGGGTTTAAGCGTGTTTGTGTGTGTGTGCATTTTGGCAAGGAGAAAGACAGAGGGGTGAAGTGAGAGATGTTGGTAAATAACTGTAATGCCATGTCTCTCTCAGGCCATTTCCTCTTCTTCCTCCTCTGATGGAGTGGATGAGAGTCGCTATGGTCCATGCGGAGCATCGACGGAGCCTGTTAGTGGACAGTGATGATGTGAGACAGACTGCCCGACAGCTTCTCCCTGGACTGGACTGTGAACCTCGACAGCTCAAGTAAGATGTTCCTGTTGCTTAAATGTAATAGCATAGTGCTGGCAAAATTAAGGTGAAGGGTTTAATCCCTACATACCGTAACAAACATGTTCAATTATCTGTCTTTACCCAGTTAACTTTGTACTTTGGCTCTCTATCTGTATTTTTTTTTTTTTACTCACACTCTTTTAATGTAATTAGCTCCAAATTCACTCTCTCCTTCTTTTTCTCAGGCCAGAGTGCTGTTTCACCTCCTTTAAACGTCTAGATTCAAAGGCTGCCACAGACAAGTTTAATCTGGATCTTGGCTTTCGCATGCTCAACTCTGGCCGCACTGATCTGATTGGCCAGGCTATCCAGCTTCTGGGCCCAGATGGGGTGAACACAATGGATGACCAGGTGAACGCATAAAGACTAAACTTTTTTTTTCCAGGTTGGAAAACCATATACTTGACTCCATGTTTTTTTATGTTTAACTCTTTCTGTGTGGGTATTTAGGGCATGACTCCACTGATGTACGCCTGTTCAGCAGGGGACGAGGCGCTGGTGCACATGCTCATTGATGCTGGGGCAAACTTGGACATAGCGGTAATGGCATTGTGCACGTTCAGTCGCATTAAATCTTTTTCACCCATGTATCCAACCCCATCTCAAGGCAACTCGTACAAATTTTACGAGGTGGTTAATTCGTACAAATTCATACGACCTCACTTGTACGATTTTTGCTAAATCGTACATATTTTACGAGTTGCCCAATTCGTATGAATGACCTACCCCTGACCCTGCCCCTATCCATCACTGGCGTTTAGACAAATGGTATGAATTCGTACAAGTGAGGTCGTACGAATTAGCCACCTTTTACTCACTCGTACGAATTCGTACAAATTGCTCTAGTGTTGATAGTGTTGATGTATCTATAACAGGCCATCCATTCCTGCTCCTAGATGGCCAATGTCCTTCCCCAACACACTTGCCTGGAAGTGTCTATTAATCCTGAAGGCTCTGATTACCTAGTTTAATTAGGATTGAAGCTAAACTCTGTAAGCTATTGGCCCTTCAGGAGCAAGCAAGATTGAACACCCTTGATCTATATCTTACAAGTGGGCTCATTTCAGGTTAACATTCTTGAATGGATGGTTGGTTTGCAGTAATGTACAGTAGCACTCTGAGAACTCACACATATGCAGTAGAATTTTGGTTGTTTTTCTCTCTCTCACTTTGTTGTTCTTTTCAGGTGCCCAACTGTTCACCAAAACATCCCTCTGTCCATCCTGAGAGCCGCAGTTGGGTGGCCCTCACCTTTGCAGTGCTTCATGGACACATATCTGTAGTACAGGTGAACACACTACTTACATGTACAATCCTGTTACTGTATGTAGCTATTTAATAATAGTGTATTTTATTAATGTTCATTTTAAAAATGACTTACAAAAGAAGGCATGCTTTATATTCAGATCTATAGTATACTATAAAATATATGTTAACATTGGAGGACTATCATGTTAAATGAACTTTGTTTGCCCTTCCAGCTCTTGTTAGATGTGGGAGCAGATGTGGAGGGAACAGCCCTGAGAAATAGCCACCACAGCTCAGCAGAAACACCCCTCCAGCTGGCATCTGCCGCAGGTGGGAAAAAAACTGCGCAAAGTCATCCTTATCATGTTTTCAGAGTCATGTTTGAATGTACTCCCAATAAGAAAAACCATAGCAGAGGCTATTTGTAGTGTAAATAATACTACTACTATTCAAAAGTTTATGATCAGTTTTTGAAGGAAATGAATACTTTTCTTCAGCAATGATCTATTCATTTAATCAAAAGTGACGGTAAATGCAGTTATAGTATTACAAAAACATTCTATTTCAAATTAATGCAGTTCAAATGAACTTATATATATATATATATATATATATATATATAAAATAATCCTTAAAAAAAACGTATTACGGTTTTTACAAAAAAAAAATTGCAGCACAACTTTAATTTAGTTGTAACTTTAATTTAACATTGATAATAAAAAGAAATGTTTCTTGAGCAGTAAATCGGCATATTAAAATGATCTCTGAAGAAAATGGTTATTTTCAATTGTGATAATATTTCACAATATTACTGCTTTTTATGTGTTTTTGATAAATGAGCATAAGAGTCTTTATTGAAAAACATTTTAAAATCTTACTAACCCCAAACTTTTGAATAGTAGTGTAAAAAGCATATCATATAGTATTTGCAAAGAACTTTCCACGTCATGCTTTATTAGAAAAAGTTTTAATTGTGTGTGCATGTGCGTGTTTTCAGGGAACTATGAGATGGTGAGTTTGCTGTTGTCCCGCGGCGCTGACCCCATGCTGCGGGTGCATCTGACATCATCACTCTATGAGGGCATGAACTGCTTCAGTCATGCTGCAGCGCATGGACACAGGTACTGACCCCTCACAAACACACACACGCACACTGATCAATATCAGTGGTGCGATTTCATTATGAACTTATGTAATGAATATTGTATTTCCCCCTAGGAACGTGTTGAGGAAGCTGTTGAGTCAGCCTCAGCGGCTGCAGGAGGACGTTCTGTCTCTGGAGGAGATCCTGGCAGAGGGAGTAGAGGAGCAGGAGAAGCAGGGAATAGAGGACGGAGCAAATGCGAAGTCTGTCTGTTCTCCACGGCTGTGTAAGGCCCGCATCAGAGCCCTGCAGGAAGCCAGTCTGCACAGCGCCGAGCACGGATACCTGGACGTCACCATGGAGCTCAGGGCACTGGGTACTACACATCTGACTCATTTACAATAAATCAAAGAAAATGGACAACAAATTGAATTAGAGATGCATAAACAGTGAGAGATTTTTGGCATGCAGCAACCATTTGTTAGATTAACCTGCAATTTTCTAGGCACTCATAGGGCCGGGGCCCACCAGGGGGCCTCTGCAAATTTTAAGATAACCAAAACAAGCAGCTTTGTCACCATTATAGCAGAAGTACCAGTAGTTTTAAAAATAATATTTGTGATTTTACATAAGTAGAATCATGTTTTCTCAACCCCTGATATAAACACTACTATTTTTTTTATTAATTAATTAATTTTTTTTAAGAAATTACTACTTTTATTCAGTAAGGGTAAGATCTGCATGATTTTGGATAAATTGAGAATCACAATTTTTTGGCTCCAACGATTCTGAATAGACAACTAAACAAAATAACATTTCATTTACTAGAAGTTCTGACAAATGTTAATTGCTGCAATCTATTTAAAATGTTTAAACTTTAATGAATCTGCCTAGTGAAATTAAATTAAATTGTATGGCCTGCAGCCTACACTGGTGTTTAAAATATGAAATATTACTGTTTTTACTGTATTATTGATCAAATAAATGCAGTCTTGGTGAGCATAAGAAATGTCTTTCAAAAACGTAGACATACAGACCCCAAACTTTTGAACGGTAGTGTATAAACACATTTAGAATGAGTAAACAGATGTTCAATGTTTAAAGAGTTTGAACAAGCGTGTTGTTCTCTCCCAGGAGTGCCGTGGAAGCTGCACGTGTGGCTGGAGTCCGTGCGCAGTGCCCAGTTCCAGTCCAGGACTGAACTCATGCTTTCTCTCCTTAAAGACTTCACCACTATTGGGGAAGAAAAATACTGTGAGGAGCTGCTCTCAGAGGGTCTTCCACTCCTCTTCTCCATTATCAAAACTAGCAAGGTAACCCTGACAAAATAATCATCAAAACATCTTGTGCATGTTAAAAGTGTGATGCTATGTTTCAAGAATTATCAGTCAAGTGAAATATAGTATTTTAAATTTGACTTTTTTTATGTTTGTTCTTTTCATTAAATTCAGAGTAAGGACATCCGTAAGCAGCTGGCTGTCATCTTTAGCCACTGTGTCTGCTCTACAGCCATCCCATCTATTCTGGCAGTGAAGGACACACCTACAGCTCAACTAGGTAATGTAGATCACCACACACCATACTTTACTTACACCTACACTATCGTTCAAAAGTTTTGGGTGGGTACGATTTTTTTGGTCACACTTTAGATTAGGGTCCAATTCTCACTATTAACTAACTTATTAACTATGACTTTTGCCTCAATAAACTCCTAATTACTGCTTATTAATAGTTAGTTAGGTAGTTGTTAAGTTTAGGTATTGGGTAGGATTAAGAGATTTAGAATAGGGTCATGCAGAATAAGGCATTAATGTGTGCTTTATAAGTTCTAATAAACAGCCAATATCCAAGTAATATGCATGATAATAGGCAACTAGTTAATAGTGAGAATTGGACCGATCGGGAAGTTTTACCGATTTTTTTTCTTTTTCTTTTTTGAAAGAAGTCTCTTATGATCACCAAGGCTGCATTTATTTGATCATACACTATTATGGAAAAAAACTATAATATTGTTAAATATTATTACAAGTTATCTATTTAATTACTATAACGGTCACTGTGTAATTTATTCCTGTGATGGCAAAGCTGAATTTTCAGCATAATTTCTCCAGTCTTCAGTGTCACATGATCCTTCAGAAAATATTCTAATATGCTGATTTCTCATTATTATCAATGTTGAAAAGAGTTGTTCTGCTTAATATTTTTGTGGAAACCATAATAATTTTTTTTTTTTTAGGATTCTTTGATGAATAATAAAAAAGCTAACTATTTAAGTCACGTTACTTTCACTTTTGATACATTTAATCTATCCTTGTTGAATAAGTTTAATTTCTTTAAAAAAAAAAAAAAAAACCTGACCCAAAACTTTTTGGACTCTTCCATGCTGTAATAAAAGTACCTGTAACATTTCACTGTGTGCAGCTCAGCATCAATAATATGATATCATGTGATGTTAATAAGTACTGTGTCACCCTCGCAGATGCTCACTTTCTGAATAACGCTGAGATGTCTGACGTGATATTTGTGGTGGAGGGAAGGCCGTTTTATGCCCACAGAGTTCTGCTCATGTCTGCTTCACAGAGGTATTACTCAAACTGATGTTACATGCTAATGTTACATGTCACATGCCTTATAATCAGTTATGTGATTGGTATGCTGTACTTTCATTGAAGGTTCAGAGACTTGCTGGGCCTCTACAGGAGCAATGGCACAACAGACCACATGGCCATTGAAGTCACTGACATAAAATACAGCACGTTCCAGGTGACTAAGAAACCTTGGCCTAAACATACACAAGACAAACGTATGACATGTAAAATGGCTTCTATATGGTTATTTCAGATGATGATGGCACATCTGTACTGTGGAGGAACAGCATGTTTAGACGTGTCTGTGGCTGATTTGCTGGAGGTAAGAAAAACATGTCATGCAGCACATATACATTACAGTACTGTTTAAACACATTTCTGTAATTAAATGTAAAGACTTGGCATTAAAAGCGAGAATAAAACATGTCAAGTTAAGCTGAGATGCAATATGTCATATCCTGTACAGCTTCTGCCCGTGGCACACTCATTCCAGCTTCCAGTATTGAAGAGACACTGTGAAATCCTCTGCTCGGAGAGAATAAATCTCATCAACGCTGTGAGCGTCTACCAGACTTCCAAAGTATGTACATACAGCTTACCTGAGCATATTCATTGTTTCAGCGTTCAGTCTTCTGACGTCATCTGTGTGTTGTTGAGCAGGCGAGTGAGGCAGTGGGGCTGGCAGTGTTCTGTGAAGGCTTTTTCCTGCAGAACATGGTGGATCTTCTGGACTGTGAGCAGTTTGAGGAGCTGCTGCTGGGTTCTGACTGCAGCACTGCACTGGATCCAGATGCACTGGATGGGCTTCAGGCAACACTGGCTTCAAGGCTGCACTCGCTCTGTGGCCCACGTCGAGCTTGAGCGCATGAGGGGAAAACATTTGAAATTACAGGTGTGGTTCACAAAGCTCAGATTTGCAGGCAGTCACGTCCCATACCAACACATTGTTTGGAAGATGTTTGTCCTCCAGGTGGCATCTTTGCAATTCCTATTTTTTTTCCAGTGCCAGTGTTTTAATGTGATGTGTGAGCTATTTATTAGAGTTTTTAAGACTTAAATGGTAAAATAATGTATGAAATTGTTTGAATGAATTTAAATATGGATTGACGAGGTGTTTGATCATACCTCAGTACAGATGGGATTTACACTTTTTTTTTTTTTTTTTTTTTTTACAAGCTACATGCTTCTGAGAGAAAGTTATGTAAACTGCAGTATTAGCGCCCTCCAGTGGTCAAATGCCCTACACCTGCCTACGAAGATTTATCAAAAATGTATATAGTAGTATTGTAGATACTTTTGTATTCTCATATCACAAGTGTAAATATATTTCTAATATGCAGTATGGCAATGGTACGGAGATATCTTGGGATCAATAAAAATAAATTATTTGATATAACATTTTTCATGCAGCAGCCGGATGGCACAAGTAATTTTGAAAAGACTAATAAATGTGAAAAATACATTTGGGTTCTGATTGGTTTTTTTTTCTTCTTCTTATGGAGTAGGCAGGATTTGCAGTTTTCACATCTGAAAATTCCTATAGTATGTAAATAGGAGTGTCAGAAGTTTGGGATAGCCTTCCTAAATATTTATTTATTTATTTATTTACCTTTATTTTACCAGGAAGTCTCATTGAGATTAAAATCTCCTTTTCAAGAGAGATCTGGCCAAGGTAGCAGCCATACAGTAAGACAACATTTAAATAATAATATAATAATAATATATTAGAACATAGTATCCTCTCAACAAAAACAATCACAAGCCTTCATTACCACTGTCTTTATGATGCCTTTAAATTCACCAATAGACACCAATTTGTCTAGTTTTAGATCTTTTTGCAAATTATTCCATTCCGTGGTAGGGCAGTTTTCCCCAGTTCTGTAAAACTCTAGGTACATTTAAAAGCAAACACTTTGAAGAGAACTGCCAGAACTAACACAAAGAAGGGTACAAAGATACGCTGGAAGTTTACCTATTGCTTTATAGATAAAAATGTACCAATGCTGTTTTCTTCGTATAGTTAGTAATGTCCAACCCACCATCTCATAAAGAATGCAATGATGAGTAAGGGATTCTGCATTTGTAATAAAGCGTAGTGAAGCATGGTAGACTGAATCAAGGCTCGTTAAAATGGAGGAGGCTGCATGCATGTATGATATATCACCATAATCAATCACAGTTAGTTTCTTTTCAAAATTAAAAGTAAAATTAGATTTATTTCTAAAATAAAACCCAATTTTCACTTTGAGCTTTCTGATTAGATTAAAAATATGTACTTTGAACAAAAGCTTATCATCCATCCAAATGCCCAAATATTTGTATGAAGATACCCTTGCAATATTTTTACCATCAGATGTATAAATTCTAAAATTATCAAGTACTTGTGAATGAGCCCTTGAAAAAAAAAAAAAACTTTGTTTTCTGTGAATTTAAAACCAATTTTAAGCTCACAAAAGCACTTTGCAATGACTGAAATGCAGTTTGAAGCTCTTGCACTGCCTGTGCTATGGATGGAGAAAGGGTATAAATAATAGTATCATCAGCATTTTGCTTGAATCTCCTTACCCAGATAATTTATATAAATATAAAACAAAACAGGTCCCAATTTGGACCCCTGGGGAACCCCTTTAGATATATTAAGAAAATCAGATTTTTGATCCTCTACATCTGGGGTGCCCAATCCTGCTCCTGCCGATCGACTGTCCTGCACAGTTCATCTCCAACCCTAATCAAACACACCTGAAGCAACCAATTAAGGTCTTCAGGATCACTTGAAAATTAAAGGCAGGTGTGTTTGATTAGGGTTGGAGATGAACTGTGCAGGACAGTCGATCGGCAGGAGCAGGATTGGGCACCCCTGCTCTACATGAACACACTCCGATCTGCCAAATAATTTCTAAACCGTCCCAGGTTCAAAACATGCACTGCTAAGTTTGTTCACAGGCGATTCATGATCCACTGAATCAAACGCCTTGGATAAATCCACAAATAAGGCAACGCAGTGCTATTTTCTGTCCAGGGCACCAATAAGGTTGTTTATCACCACCGAAGTAGCAGTAATGGTGCTATGGCCAATTCTAAAACAAGATTGAAAAAAGTTTAAAATATTGTCAAATAAAAACTTTTTTAACTGTATGTTTACCTGAGATTCAAGGATCTTAGCCAAAATTGAGAGTTTGGAGATTGGACGGTAGTTATTCATGTCTGAGGGATCACCACCTTTAAATAATGGGAGAACATAAGCAGCTTTCCAAACTTTAGGTATAGAATGACAAAAGACTCAGATTAAAAATATGAGTTACTGGCTCTGCTATAACATCCGCTGCAACTTTTAAAAGATAAGGATCTAGGTTATCTGGGCCTACAGATGTTTTGTGGTCAATGCCCTTCAAGGCTATGCAAACCTGACTTACTGAAACAGGTTTAAAAACAAACACATCCAGATTTCCAATCGCTGGTGTAACCACAGAACATGGGATAGTTGTATTTGCATTTAAACTATCAAATACAGACCCAGCATGAATGAAGTGTTTATTTAACTGATTGATAATTGCAGCTTTTTCCTTTATTTTATCTATGTCAACCTGAATATATTCTGAAAGACTAGAGGCTACATGAGTCCCTGACAAGGATTTAATTAATTTCCAGAATTTTGAGGGGTTATTTAAATTCTCTGAAACCGACTTTAAATAAAACTCTGACTTAAGACTTTCTAATCATCAACGTGCACTTATTCCTCAGTGTTTTAAATGTAGACCAATCAGCAGGGGCATTTGAAAATCTGGCTTGCGCCCATGATTTATTTCTTTATTTCAAGACCAGGGATCCTAAACCAGGGATTGTCTCTACTGCTTATGCTTTTAACTTCTTAATGGGAACATGTTTATTAGAGATGGACAAATAAATTGATTGGAAATATTCCCATGCCAGTTCAACATCCTGTATTAGAAGTACTCTTCTTAAGTCACTGTAGTACAAATTATGCAAGAAAGCCTGCACCTCAAAATTTTTTAAATATCTTTTAAAAATAAAGTGGGGTTTTACCTTAGGGATTTTTGTATCCCTAACACAAGCAATTACACAATGATCGCTGTGTCATTGCAGAATATGCCAGTTGAAGTAAATTTGTGAGCATTATTCGTTATAATTAAATCAAGTAAGGCAGACTTATGCTGCACTTTAGGATTTGGCCTTGTTGGTGCATTAATAAGTTGTGCAAGGTTTAAGGAGTCACACAATTCTTTAAAACAATCAGATGTCCCTGAGAGCCAGTCTTAAATCACCCATAAGGATGAACTCAGAGTCATTTAACTTTTTATCAGCTTTGAGAGCATCTTTTGTTGCAGAAGGAGGTCTATAACAGCCAACCACAATGATATTAGAAACTTTTGAAATACCCACTTTGATGGCCAATACTTCAAACTGTTTAACTCTAGTAATTGACAAGTTTACATATCTAACAAACTTAGATCTGACATAGATGGCCACTCCACCTCCTTTACCCACCGGATCAGTTCTGTAGACTTTATAGCCATCAATAAAAATCGAATCGCCAGTTATAGATTTCTTACGCCAGGTTTCAGAAGGAACGACTACGTATGTCAGCGTTTGTCATATTTACCCAAATCTTAATCGTATCCAATTTAGGAACCAAACTTCTAACATTTAAATGTTTAAAGCCAAGACCTGTTCTACTTTTAACATCTGAGGGAGTGGGCAAACAAAGCATAGATGTAATCGGCCCAGGATTTGGCTGAACCTTTCCAGATAATATCAATAAATGCAGTACCATACATCATAATCTTAGTTTAACAGGAAATTATTTATCAGGACAATTAACTGCAATCTGAAAAAAAAAAAAAAAGTCCTCCTTGTCAATTTAGTCAGATACAGGATCTCATTTACATACACTTGTAAATATAAATTATTCAATTTATGAAATGGGCTTATTGACTGATGATATAACTCAAATATAGAATTTTCGTCTATGAGGTTGAAAGTTGTCTGATAGTCAATATGCTACTGGCCTGGAAAAACCCAGCAGCAAAATTGAGTCCTTAATTCAGAAAAGCCGTTATCCAGTAGATGGATTCCTGATAGTCCTAGGCCTCAGCAAACCGAAATAAAAAATATGTGGCAATCCAGTAACATCTAAAAATGTTCTCATCAAAAATTCCAGAATGATCATAAAAATGTTGTTCTTAGAAAGAACCTCACCTTCAGGCCTCAACCAGGGTCCACAGCTCTGATAGTCCATGCTAGGCCAGGAGAAATCAAATCCATAATTCAGGTTTAAAATAAGGCTGTAATCCACAATCTTCAAAATAGCAGAACACTGGCAGCCACTGAATCTGTTAAAGGATCCATAAAGTACTGCTTTGTCCTTTTTTCAGAAGCTGTACTCCAGCAGATGGATCCCAAACAGGCCTTTGCCTTTGCAGGCAAGTCAGAGTTCTGTGGCAATCCAGTGACATCTAATAAAAATATAGCATCCAAAGATCCCAAATTGGAAAGAGTGATGTTATTTTTGAGAGAACCACTCATTCAGGCTTAAATGTGATTAAAAAAATTAAAATCTTACATAAAAACAAAAACTCAGACCTCATACACTGACATTCAAACAACAAACTAGTTTGGCTGCCATCTTGGATTCTATCACCTGATAGAATCTATCCTATCATCTTCTCAGTTCTCGCGCACACGTTGTGGCGCTCTCGTGAACTCACGTCAGAGGCCCACACAGATGAAAATGAATAGTTGAATAGTTGTTATTTTTGTTTTTCGCACAAAAAGTATTCTCGTCACTTGATAAACTTAAGGTTGAGCCACTGTAGTCACTTGGACTATTTTAACAATGTTTTTTTACTAACTTTTCTGGGTCGCAGAATGAAATTACATAGAAGCCTATGAAGGAGTAAGACAGCTCTCAGATTTCATCAAAAATATCTTAATTTGTGTTCCGAAGATGAACGAAAGTCTTCGAGGGTTGGAACAACATGAGGGTGAGTAATTACTGACAGAATGTTCATTTTTGGGTGAACTAACCCTTTAAGGATTTTCAAAGTCGTCATCTGATTGGTTGAATTCTACAGGATGTCCGGGAGACTTGTGTGTCGCGTTCGCCTGGAAACAAAAATGTCATGATGCCAAACTCCCTCATGGAAGAAGAATGCCGTTGAGTTTACAACTGACAATGAGCGCTTATCAGGATCAACCAAACGCTGGATTTTCAAGAGTATGTGAAGTATGATTTTCCGCAAGTACAATTTTTATTCCTCAGAGAAAAACACTATTTTGTCAAGTGGTTAACATAGCATAATCAGGTTTCAGAATCAGATTCAGCTTTTTTTTTAGTAACAGTAAAGCAGCATTTTCTCCATCATACAATATGTTTTAAAATGAATTGCATGCCATTTAGCAACACAAGCTATCCAGCATTTATTAATATGATATTCTAATATCAATCTAGCTTACTGCAACAAGTGTCTCATAGCAGCCGAGTAACGTTATAACATAATTTTCAACAGACAAATGTAAATTATAAAACAGCGCTGCATCACCCAACATACGCTTGACTAAAGCTTGATCTCAAGGCATCATCAAGCTACACCTTTGTTTTGAATAGGCGACCTCTAGCGGCGAAAAACTACATATTGTGCTTTTAAGACATTACCAACAGCCAAGTAGCTGCTTATGCTTTGTTTTTGCTAGTCTTAGCCTCAGACGTCAAGTTTGTGTCTGATGCATATGTACGACAGAGAAAATGCTGTTTTGCTGTTACTAAAAAAAAGCTGCATCTGATTATGCTATGTTAGCCACTTGACAAAATAGTGTTTTTCTCTGAGGCATGGTAAAAACATGGTACTCGCAGAAAATCAAGAAAACAAGCGATGATCTGTCTTAAAGGGACAGCAGCTTAATAAACCTGCTGCTGTTTTTAATGTTAATCAAAAAACAAAGGGTAAAGAAATCACTCACTGCTCTTGACTGAATGACTTTTAACTTTAATAAAAATGAATCTATAGCCTATTTAATTTATACAGTGGAGACATCGCTTGTTTAACTTTTAAAAAAGTCATTCATATGCAGTTATTTTACATTTGATTACTTTATTCAAATGCTATACCTGAAAACTACTGTTAGACCTACCTGAAAAGCACAGTTTATTTCATTTGTATCTTTGTTCTATTGTATTTATTTGTGCTATTTGTAATTGGATTATTTGTTCTTTTTTATTATTGACAGTTTACTTGTCTTTAATGTTTAAATTTACATCAATTTGGCAAGTAGTTTTTGCTGTAGTATCAAAATTGTAAATGAGAATTGTGATATTTCACTGATTTGAACCACTGACCCAACCGGCCAGTAGAAAAATATCAGCTCTAAATATGCCCTGTGCTATTAAGTGAAAGATAAAATATGATAGAGCAATAGCATGAACAGTGAAAGCAACAGAAGCTTTTACAATACATTTTAACAGGCATAATGAAGCATGAAATTAACTGAAGGAAATACATATTTGCTAAACAAATTAAACCAATGAATATAATTCATTTTCTTTTAGTTTCTCTATCTAATATATTTAAAGATTACAAATGCAATGAAAATCGGTATCGGTATTGGCAGTACCAAAAATGAAAGTATCGGTATAAGCCTAGTTCTGGAAAAAGTAGTATCGGTGCATCCCGAAAAAATTTGTTTCATTCCAAAAATAACATACTCTGTCTTGTCTGTCAGTGTGTTGTCAGTGTCCTCTTTGCTCCGCGATGATTCACTGCTTGAGAACGTGTGGAGTGAGAGTGCCAAGGCTTGTCGGGTGTAGCAACAGGTCTTTACGAAGAGTCAATTGTGCCGTTGTCAGCTCGTAGGAGCAGGCACAACTAGGGCTGTATCCGAAATTGCATACTTCCCTACTATGTAGTAGGTGAAGAACTGTATGTGACAAAAGAAGTATAGGTGTTCACACAATGTCATGATTACCATAGCAATTCTGAACTGTGAAAAGCCTGCTTGTAGAACTTGTAATTACAATGTGTAAACTCATAATTTCCTGAGAGCTATGACTTGGACCACATGACCGCTGTACCACCACCTGACCACTGCAGATTTAAGGTGTGTTCGTGGCGTTGTGCAGACAGATCAAAGTACCGCAAGAGTTATTCTAAAGCATATGGAGCTTTATTTACAGTAATTAGGACGTTGCGTGATCGCAGCATTTGTCCGAATTCACAGTACTCATAAATGAGTACACAAAAAGTACCTGGATGACCTACTTCTGGCAAGATTTACCTTCCCATGAGGCCACGGGAGAGGGTTTTTGTGACCTACCATGCAACTGACGTGGTAGGTCATATGATAAGGGCAACATGGCGAATGTAGTAGCCTACATCCGGATTACATTCATACTAATACATTTTTTAGCAGGCGTGAAGAACCATAATTAGGCATTCAAAATAAGTACCTGCTCGAAAGAGTATGTGATTTCGGACTCAGCCTAGGCTTTATGCTGAACGTCACATGAAAAAACAGGTCATGAATCAGGTAAAAATCAGACATGAATCTCTTCAAATTGTATGTATATTATCATATGTATGCATGTCACAGCAGTGTGGGTGGTAGCTGACAGATGTGGGGTTAATGTATAAAAATGTTGTCTTTCAAATAGAGACAGTCACCGCTCTCCTCTAAAAGATATTTATTTGAAAGGTAAGTTTATTTTATTACTAGTAGCTATACAGACATGAATATTTACATATGGCCCATATTTTATTTACTCTGTAAATTCAAATGGAATTATTTCTCTTAATTAGCCTATAGGGTCTAAATGAATAGCGAAGATGTCTGAAATGTACAACAATGTGTACTCCACAATCTAAAAACATTAATGTGTCCACAAAAAAAGAATTAAAAAAACTTTGATATTCACCATAATATAATGTCAGACATCACTATTCAATTACCCTCAAATTTGGACTAACAATCTAACAAATGTTGATATTCAGATGCAATGACAAAATAAAGAATAACATGTATCCATTCATCAAATGTGTTGAGATTTTGTGTCATCTATGGTCAACAGATTAAAAATAAGATCTTCATTTTGCTCCATCTTACCCTACGTTGCAGAGATATGAGCAGAAAACAGCAAACACACATACAACATCCCAAAGTCAATGGATTTATTTCCGTTGCACTGAAGTTGTTCACAGTAGTTACAAGGGGATACGTTAGCGGTGATTCTATTTTTCCCGCTCTGTATTAATCAAATCCGTGATACATTACAATCCAGCTCTCCCAAAGTACAAAATATGAAGGACAACAATGTGTATTGCTTAGATTACATCTCCACTTATTCTCCACACTGTATGTTCCCATAAGTGATCATGTGTTATGACATCCCAGACCCCCAACCCCGAGAGCATGATGCAGTAGAGCATGTGGCGAGAAAGCGTTCACGATAAGGGTGATGAGAGAAAAACGACAAACTGAAAATGAAGGCATGATAACGGGGGAAAACAAGTCGATGATGGAAACGGAGAAGGGGAGGAGAAATTTAACATCCACAACATCATGCAAATTAAAGCCGAATGTCGGACATGCAATACGAGAGATAGAGTCAGGAGCAGCAGGATCCCCTTGATGGTTTTAAGAAAGTCATTTGCCCAAAGTTGTCTATTTACAACATGTGATTTGAGCTCGTCCACCTGTTTTACACGCACAATGAGATGAGTGACAAATATCAATACTTCATTATCCCTCACCCCCCCCCCCACCCCCACCCTAAAGAGGCTAGTCTACATTCTTAAATTACCAGTAAATAATTTAACATATACTACAAGCTCTTTAATCTGGTCAAAGCCGGGAAAGAAAGAGTGCTTCATTCACAAAATCGGATAAGTGTTATCGTACACAAAACACAAGATCCTTCAAACAATCTGACGAGTCGCCCTGATGCAAACAATAAAATCTTCACCAGCCGGTTTTGTATATATAAATATTCCCCAGCTGAATAAATTAAAAAAGACAAAAAACACATAAATAAGTTAGAAAAAAAAAGGTCTCTAAAAAGGTCTCTGAATCCTGCAGATGTTTCTCAATAAAAATGAAACAAAAAATAAATAAAAATTGAAAATTGACATCCTTGAATACATTAAGCATAATTGTCATTCAAATCTAACATTTCATGAACGCTACATGAAAAAAAAAAACAGTATGTGGCAACACAATTCATCTAAGCAATGTCACTCATAGACATTTGTTACATAAGGAATATTTTAGTCTGTACAACAGAATAGATCATTTACTGTGACGCCCCCCTCCCACCCCCGTATCCCAGTCCACAGCACCCACCCAAGTGCTCCCCATCATTTTTCAAATAGGTTCTCCAAATCTTGTACAGCAATGACACTGAGTTCATAAAATGCTTTAAATTCTTCATTTCACAAAAAAAGACTACAATGAAAAGAATACAATCCAACAACGGTCCTCGAGGGCAACTCCTCAAACACGTGCGATATGATGTCCAGAGTTCCATTCGCCATTTGTCCTTTTGTAACGATGTCCTGTATGTACGTTTGTGTGTGCATCAGCAGAGAGAAGGAATAGGATAAAAGACGAGCAAGGATTAAAAAAAAAAAGGAAAACCTGAATGTTTAAATAAACAGATGAATTGTTGGTTAGCTTATTGAGAATTCATAAACATCTTTATTTTAAGGCTCCACTCCAAATCCATGGACATGTGTGGCTGTATGTACAGTAGCTGCAGGAGGAAGGAGTTGAGGGATAGGTTGGAACAGCTCTTGTTGGTGTTTGGGATGTTTAGATGCATCAGAATGAGGAGTTTCCCTCAGCGGCTTGTACTGAACTTCCTGTGTAATGTGCCCTCCATCAATGTGCCAAACATTGAATCTTGTGCAAGAGCAGGACTTGGGCTTTAACACGTTTTCTGGATAATTCCTGGTAGCAGAAATAAATAAAGGCATCATAAAACAGAATTTAACGAGACACTGTGAAGACAAAACAACACTGGAGAGAAAAAAAATCTAAGTGTGTCTGTATGCGCCTTTTGTAAAGTGACGGGTCAGTACATACAGTACTTCAATATTCATTCCATTATATAAAACTTTGTAGAGGCTTGGTTAAAACCAACTTGAGTCAACAACATCCTTTCAGTAGTCACCATGAATGGATTCGTTTATTTTATTTTAAAACTAGTTATCTAGTATTTCTCCGGGTTTTAAGGTTGTTCCTGTGTCCCAAATGATGGTGCCATCTTGGCTTTGTCTTGGTCAGATGGACATTTGGAGTCATTAGGCTCAGGCTCGTGTCTCTTGCTGTTGGCATGCTTGGGCGTGCCGGGTGGATGGGACACCTGCCCGTTCTTCTCGTCTGAAAAGAGCTGTTTAATTACGTCAAAGAAGTTACTCAATGGGCTGCCTGGGTGCACAGATGGGAGAAGAGGAGAAGAACAAGAAAACAAGAAAGGAGAGAGAGAGAGAGACAGAGAACAAATACATGAACAATGAGGATCACAGACGAGGCAAGGTGAGATGATGAGAGGCAGGATGAGACTGCATAAACTGGAGACAATAAGCCATGTATCTGACACGGATACAGCACACATCTGCAGGCATGTTAACTGTTTGACGGTACAGCTGTATTACTGTTCAAAGGTCTCATTGTGGTAGTGAGTATCTGTGGCTGAGCAGTCTCCATCTGATCTGTGATCTTCACTGGATGGAATGAAAACTAATGTGACTGTTGATGCATTACAAAGAAATTCATCTGTACTGATGAGGTTTAGGAATTCAAATTGTGTGTGAATATACATCAATGAAGAATTTAGCAAATACTGTATATGGTAGGCTATAAAGTATACATTAGGGGTGTAAATATGCATTGGTACACCTGACAATGAAAACTGTCTGATTGATTCATTTGTTCACAAATCGGACTACTTCTGGTCATTATGTATGTTTCTGATTCCTCAAAATAATCGGTTCATAATACATGTTCATTCACAAATTGGACTACTCTGGTCATGGTGTTTGTTTTTGATTCACTTAAAATAACCAGTTTATAATAATCTTTTTTGTTTTTTTCATGAATTGGAACTGGTCGAGTTGTATGTTTTTGATTCACTTCCCAGATAGCAACATACAGTGCTATGCATAAGTTTAGACACCCATACTAAAGTTGACTAAAAAGAGGAATAAAAAATCAAAAAGAACATTTATTTATTTATGATACATTATTCATTCACAAAGAAAATTGGTGTCCTTAAAGGTTGGATTTTTCCTAATTTTTTAAATTAAGGCATTAAGTTCAGTTTCCAAAAGATGATTTTTTATTCCTCTTTTTAGTCAACTTTAGCATGGGTGTCTAAACTTATGCATAGCACTGTAGTGTCGGCCCAGATCCGGCCCACATATGGACCGTGTGGAAACCACATGTACCAGATGTGGGCCGGATCTGGGCTGACACTATGTTGCTATCTGGGTTACTAACTTGTTTATAAGAGTCATTTGTTTGGGAATCAGACTACACTGGTGACAGTGTATGTTTTGGACTGACTTAAAAGAACCAGTTCAATAATCATTTTTTGTGAATCGGACGACAATGGTCACACTGAATTTGTTTGATTTACTTAAAAGAACCGATTGATAATAGTCTTTTGTTCAGAAATTGGACAACCTGACTCATAACTATCAGGTCTACACTGGTTTCTGTATTTTAGTACAGCGGAAGAATGCATAGTGAAGAACATCATGAAAATCATTTGTTTCCAGTATTTATTTATTTTTTAAAGGAACTAGAATTGGTCCCAACCCTACTCTAATTAATTGTGTCTTCATCATTTAATAATTAAGAATGGTGCTAAAACCACTGAGCTGAATGGAATCATGAACAAATGTCATGATGTATTACATGGCTTAACCATACTTTAATTCAAATATTGTCAAAGGATATATTTACACCCTGGTACATATACTGTACAGCTACATATATTCATGCTAAATTCATCATTGAAATGCAGTGGTACAAATTGTTGCAGATTCTGAATACACCTGACGGCCGGTTCAAAAGGATTAACTAAACACCCTATTTGACACCAACACAGGCTTGCAAACCATCACCTCTATTTCCAATTTCATAAGTGGCTGAGTAGCAGCGGCCCCGATAACACAGGCTATAGCATGGCAGAACGTGGCCTATGTGAACACTAGAGTAGATTGCCTTCCCACAGCTTGTCTCTGAGTCTCTCAACACAATCTGGACTCCTCTCAACATCATGACAGGCTGCTTTACCACAGCCTAAGAGACTCTCAAAGAGACATGACAGCTGTGGCAGCTTTGAGACACTCAGGACACTGCTTCAGCATTTCTACTGTGAGACATTGCAAATGTTCATCTCTGTTTAGATTTATGCTGGGTAAACCATTACAGATACAGAAAACTACCAGTACAGCATGGCTATTTTTCTCTTATGGGGAATGTTCTGAGCTGCAGTGAAATACACTATATAAGTATTGGGACACACGCACCTCTAAATTATTGAATTCAGTTGTTTCAATCGGATATACATATATTATTATTATATTATTATAAGTGGTAAGGTTTAGGAACAGCAGCAACACGAAGCAGAGCACCACGTAAATTCACAGAGCTCTGGGCTAAACAGAGGATTTATGTCTCACCCTAAAAATGAAATAATAAAATGATATTTATAGTTATCATATTCCAGATTTTAATGCATCCAGGTTAAGTCAATTTGAACGGACATATTAAAATCAACGCTTATGGCATCTCATAAAAAAAAAAAATAATAAAGCAGCTGAAATTGCAAATGAGCCATGGGAATTATACAATTGAGGCTTTATTTTATAGTTCCTAAGATTAGGATTAGCTGTTAGTAGGACTACATTTTTGGCAAATAATGGCTAATAACTACTCTTTTCCTTCAAAACTACTATTAATCCTATAGTAAACCCCCAAAATTCTGAACAGACTTTACTGGTACTTGTTTTAATACTCATATTGTATTTACAGGGACCTACATAAGTAGGTCACGCTGAGCAAACTAGTCCCTTTAGTATTCTACGCCTCATTACACAGTGATTCTACAGATGATTATTTCTACTGTAAAAAGTCCCAAATGATCAACATGAAAGAAGTGTTTAGAAAGCAGAGGTGCTGAGATGCATGCTAACATAAAAGCTCAACATTATCTTCAAATAGAAAACCTGGTGTGACAGATTCATAAGATCTGCTGATTAAATGTCTAAATTAAAGAGGCCTTTCACCAAAGTGATTCAGATGCAACAATTGACCCACAAAGCAAAGTAGAATGATGCAAGAATTGAATATGGAGAGAAAAACAGCATGAAGTATGCATGAAGATTTCATCTCTCTAGAGAATTTAAACTTTCATAGATTGTTCTATCAAGTGAGATCATGCTCACACACACATAAACACATCTGTGCATATTTTATATTTAAAGGGTTAGTTCACAAAAAACAAACAAAAAATTCTGTCATCATTTACTTGCCCAAACACATAAAACTTTTGTTCATCTTTGTAACACAAATTAAAATATTTTTAATGAAACCGGAGAGATTTCTGTCCCTCCATTGAAAGTCCATGCAACCAAACCTTTAACGCATCAAAAGTACAAAAAGAGATCCAAGTCTTCTGAAAAGACACAAAGGCCTAAATTAAATCGGTTCATCATTTAAAACAATTGTGTCTCTTCTACTTTTTGATGCGCTAAAGATTAGCGTTTCGAAGAGGAACGCTCAAGGGTTTGGTAAATTATGAGTGAGTAAATTATGTCCGAATTTATCCCTTTAAAGAACTATCCCTTTAAAGAATCTTTGTGTATAAGTGCCACGCATTGGACACCAAGTGTATGATAAAAAAGTGACATACACCGTGGCTGAAGAGTTAAAATAGACCTCTTACCACCCTTTGAACGCTTTCCTGTCAAAGGAACATGACATATTACTGTAACATGTCCGATCAAATGAAATATTCAGCCTATGACATTCTCAATGCACCCCATTGACTTTACAGTAATGAAACAAACTCAGTGATTCAACCTTCTTGCACAGATGTTTATTGCGTGGCCACATCTGTTGAGAGTGAAGCATGCTGGTGATCAGTGGTGTGCAGGTCTGCTCACGGTCAGTAAGGACAGGACACTCAAGCTCACGTGCCCATTCACTCAACAGCCACCATGACCATGAGCCGTGGGAGAGCGGGGGGTGAAGGGCAAAGCCAGGGGGAAGGGATGGATGTGATTGACAGGGTGAGAGAATGGCACGATGGCTACACTGGTGATGGGTCACGATCCTGATAACAGCTCTTCTTTAAGACAGTCCAAATGCACAATATGAATACAATTTCGTAAATCCTGTTTCTCAAATCTTTTATTGAATTAGGCATTAAGAGAGAGGGGTTTTGTTTTTGCAGTGTGCAGAATGTAGGCTATACTGTCCACAATCATTTTCTGTATGAAACATGGAATACATAGATGACCTGTTACATTTGCTACAATCTGCAGTATACAACCAGAGCACACAGTGACAGCCATTGTACCTCACTATACAAAATGTCCAAATTTACCTTCCATTTCAAGAGTAATGAATGAAACAGTATACCAACACCAGCAGAGTGTATCCCAGCAAGCAATTTTGCATTTTAAAAGACGTCTAATAGCCGTTCAAACACAGCCCTGACGTCTAGGCTAAAACAAGGCAATATTTGGTCTGCCAGTGAAAATTTAATAGACGTCTAACCATAGCCCAAGAATACAACATGTCAAAGAAATGAAACCTTGTAATCACTGTTGACTTTGATTACATGATGGAATATCATCCATCTCGGAAGTTATTTAGGCAAAAACGACATAACCAAATTCAAGGTTATTTTGGCTAGAAGTGGGTTACTCATAGTAGGACTATATCGGGTCCATAGTTAGCCGAGATGGTGAAATGACAGCTATTGCTCGCTGGAGTGCCTACTATTTTTAAAAGATAGTATGTGAAACCGAAAGCATCCAATTTTCAGTTTGGACGAGTCAACGCTGGTTGCTTAAAATAGATTTCACAGAAAATCATGTAGCGTATTATGGGCAAAATCTCACAATTTTTAGCTTCAGATTATGATTCCATCCAGTCGGAGGATATCAGGCATTAATATTTTGAGTTGATTTCAAAACACATGCAATGAAGCGCATTCTGATGAAAACTATAGAATTTTTTTAAATAAAATAAAAACAGAAATGTTAAAAATTCTAGTTTTAATATTGCTTACAGTTAAATTTTATATATATATATATATATATATACACACATAAATTCCAATACACTGGAAATGGAAGTTGAACATTGCATTGTGGGATACAGTACCCAATGCAGTGTGAACACTTTGGCATATGAAAGTCATCCAGGTATTTTATGCACATGGAAAATGTGCTTATTGTGCACAGTAGACATATGATAATGCAGAAAGGATATACCAAACTCCCTTTTCTGTATTACTGCTTTTATTGCTTTTGGACGGTAAGGATTTGGAGCTGTCCAGCAGAGGGAGCTGTAACAGGCTCTTCACCATGTGCACAAACAGCCATATGAGAAGACAGGCGAATGATTTCTCTGTTCTCTTATTTCATCATCTCCAGCAGGAACCACAGTCTAGCCCATTACAATTCTGCTCGTAAAACGAACAGTTTGAAGCCACATTCATTTAACTGGGACACAGGTTTGATTTGTATATCTGCAAGACATTTCCTGGATATGGATATAAACCCTTGTTAATACACGCGAGTGTGCTCTAGCATGCTCAGTGAGCGTTTGTGACTGCTAAGGAGAGTGTGTGCGTGTGTGCCAGTGCCTTGCAATGCAGTTCTGTGCAATGTTCTTTGATAAGGTCAGACGTGTATTTCCAGCACCTTTAAATAAGACATCACATCCGACAGAACAGTGGATACATTGTCTCTAACCCGTTTGAGAAGTTTATTTTCATATTGACGGCCTGGAAATGTCTTTGAAACAACCTCTAACAATAATTTGAAACACTGGAAAGACTCGTTTGACCTTGATGGGTGTGTGCAGCGTTCAGTGCTCTGCGAGGGTGGGCTAGGCGCCATGCATGTTCAGGATGCTGTGTAAGAAAGCAGGAAAGAGAGAGAGAGAGAGAGAGAGAGAGAGAAAGAGGTGTGTCAGTGGAGTGACTGGCCACTCACCAGACAGCTGCTGGACACCAGGCTGGTCATGTGTAGTTAACAACTGAGCCTGAATCGTCTCCACCACCCGCTTGAAGCGTCGACTGGGACCTGCAGGGGACACGCAAACACAGACAACACCTCTTTGAATGTTTCGCAATGATCCTGTACAGACTGGTACATGTGTGTCTTTTGAAATGAATGTCATTTTATGCTGATACATCCTGGGTTGATTCCCTCTAGCGGCTGCCTCATAAAGTCTAATGGGATGGGGCTGGTTTGTATGTTGCATTTGGCCAACGGCTGAGTTTATGACACGTGCACATGCAAAATGCGTGACTTTAAGAACAAGATTCAATCCCTTTTGTGTAGCCAAGAGAGCAAAAACGAGGAAGGGGGGAAATGAGAAGAGAGGAACAGGGTTTGCAGTAATGGCACCAGCAGCATGGGATCTTTTTGGATTGTCCTTTGAAACACAGCAGGTTGAAAATGCATAGTGATTACCAGAAGGCAAAAAGGCCTCTTTTAGTTTAATTTTTTCCATTACCCCCTCGAGCAGTTGGTCTATTTTCAGCTTAAGAGAGGGGGGGTGTAATGGAGGAAGGGAACCGCCAGCGGAACGAGAAAGGGAAAAAAATGATCCCACCACTGCGACAGACAAAGTTCAACATCATCTACCAGCCTCTCCATCAACCACACACACACATCCCTCTGTGTTTCTATTGGCTACCAGCGAGTGTATGACATCAAAATGGGCTTCTCTCTGTCGGCATGGTTACCTGAGAGCAGTGTGAAAGTGACAGAGTAGATGCCGTTCTCCTTGGTGGCAGCCGTGCTTTCGGTGTAGGTGATGTCCACCTGGAACTTCACTGGTTTTTGGAACACGGTGGGGCCGGCCGTGGACTTGTATTCTGCCCGGAAACTCGTCTGAGACACCACACTGTGGCTGAGGCTGGGAATCTGAGATAACAGGACAGAGGTCTTAAACAGAATCATTCACCCCAAAATGAGCATTCTGTGACTATTTACTGATGTCTTTTGAAACCAATGACTTTCTTTCTTCAAAAAGGGAATTTTTGAAGAATATCCTTGACATTCTTTTCAAAATAATGACAATGAAGGAGGTCTGGGGCTATCAAGTTCCAAAATGGCAAAAAAATGCCTCAAAACTATCACTGCGTCCATGAGTTAAGTGATATCTGATTTGTGAATGAATCTTTATTTTGTGTCAGATCTTTTCAGTTACTCAGTTAATAGTTCACAAAACAGGTCTGAATGATTTGTTCAACTCAGTTGTACTAACTGACTCAGTGATTCGGTCGCAGATGTTAACAGCCCATTAGGGCAGATGATTGTCAATCAATAACAACCTAAATTCTGGTCTGTTGTCACACAGAGAAATCACATGACTTTAAAAGACTTTCAATATAGCACACAAGTGATATTTTTTCTGATGCTTTCACATCCTTTTTGAAACTTATAAGAAAGTAAAAGAAACCCATGAAAGTAAGAAAGTCAAACCGGATTGGAATGACATGAGAGAGTAAATGGTGGCAGAATTTACACACTCATCTGAGACTTACAGAGAGAAAGGCATGGACAATATCTGCTTTGATGGAGCTCAGAGGCTTGTCCCGAATCACCACAAAGATCTGCTCCTCCTTTTCAAGGTTAATAAAATTTCCAAACCAAGATTTTTTGGCAAGTCTGTGAAGAAAAACAGGAGTGAACAAGACAACACAATACAAACAAAAATCACTCAACTCACATAACATGCATGAATCAAGTATATGTTTGAATAATGTTGCATGCTATCACATACAAAACATACTTTTAATTTCTTCAGTGTGATGTATAAAATGTAAATAATTAATTCTCAAGAACACATCCTGCTATTCATATACATAATATCATCATACAGTTCAAAGGTTTGCTCACCAAGGCTTCATTTATATAAAAATAAATACAGTAAAAACAGTAATATTGTGTAATATTATCACAAAAATAACTCCTTTATATTTGAATATATTTTAGAATGTAATTTATTCCTGTGATGGCAAAAAAAAATGAATTTTCTTCAGTGTCACATGATCCTTTAGAAATCATTCTAATACATTAATTTGGTTTTTAAGAAATATTTTGAAAACAGCTGCTTTGTGAAGAACAGCAGCAGGTATTTGAAATAGAAATATTTTGCATTCCTTTTTTAAATGTCTTTACTGTCACTCTTGATCTAACGATTTAATAATAATAATACGTGCTAACCCCAAACATTTGTATGGTAGTGTATATATTTCAGCTTCTCCAATAGTGAAGAACAGTTGGCAGAAGAATTTCAGACCATCAATTGCTATGTTATATTTTTAAAAAGTTGGTTCACAGTGACAACATACAGTATCAGCGGAGGTTCCCCCACAGAGCTTGGCTGAATATGTCTCAAAGTGAAATACAGACTGAATGCTGTCGAGATGCGCGTTAGTAAGATTGATGTGTCTCTTGGACATGGCAAGAAATGAAAACGTATGATTTTTTTTTAAAAAGTGACTGCACGGGCTGTCAAACCATTCAAAACTTGTATGATATATATGCTTTGCAGCACCATGCAAACCTCAAAAACTATTTTTTATTTTTCAATTTTGCATTTAAAATTTGAGAGTTCACACATAGTTTTAGTATTGGTAAACTAGAATAAGATGACAGGGGTTAGTCACGACACAGTATTAGCTGACAACTGAAAAGTCCTCTGGGGTGGGGGAGCAATGAAAAGTTCCTAAAACTTTTCAAGAAAAAAGCCTGAAGGGAGTTATGAATGCTGGCGTATGGCTCATTTCTTAGCCCTGTTTGAAATCCCTGGGATTTTACCAAAGTCAATGACTATCAAGGCTATCTTTGAGCCAGACAACATACTGTGACACTAGCTCACCAAAAACTTAACAACAGAAAAATAAGAAGAAAACACTCCAGAAGAAAGTTTCCACTGTGGTGCTGCTCTGTGTGGCTGTGAAGCAAAGTGGAACTAAAACACTGAATTATTCATGACGAACTATTCCCTGATAATGTCTTTAGCAACAAACTAGGCTAATGGGGCCAGGAACAGTGTTTGGACCACCACATTAACTTTAGCTGCAATTTTTTCAGAGCTCCTTTCGACTCAAAATACAATTTGGAGAAAAAGAAAGTATAAAGAGCAAAAGTTAAGTGTCTTAATTAAACAAGCTTTAATTGAGTGTTGGTGATTTAACTCTAAGCCACCCAGGTTACCACAAAAGGTGATGCCAAGTAGAAGAATGAATATTGAACTACATTCAATTATAATTTAGTATTATTTTAATGTTTCTTTCACACTTTGGGATTTAATAAAATCACATATTTTACTTGATTGTCTTTGAAAATAGCTAATACTTACTCGGGGGAAGACTCTGGTGTTAGGCTGGACATTTCCTCTTGTGTGGGAACTGGAAAGAGACAAAGCAAACAAGCCTCAGTGGAATTTGCATCATATTCTATATCCAGGGAGATTAGACATTTACAACCTGAGGAGGGGAATGCTGATTAACCACAGCTAATTACTCCAAACCTGCAGAGATTAAGAGTAATTCACCCCCCCCCCCCCCCTTCTATCAGCTCATCTGATCCCCAGTAGAAGAGGGAAAGAGGAACAGCTGGAGGTGAAGGGAGATGCTTGTGCAGTTTTCATTATCATTACTACATATATCATCAGATATAGCTGATAATGGAGTATCAGTGAATTTATTACCCAGCGATCTGTAAAATCAGTGCTTAGAGCTTATACCTAGCTAAGAGGGGAACATCAACTGAAAACCGCAATAAAAAAGGATTAGCAAGCATAATTCGTTCACTTAAACGCTTTCCTTTATGCTATGGTGCCTTACTTTGCACGTGATCCTGCATATCATTGCTTTACTGCCATACATAACTAAAGTTTTATAATATAACATACAATATAATGTGTATTATATCATTTCTGTAGATTTACCCAAAAGTAAAATACTTGGTATTGTCCAGATATGTTTATCCCTAGTTGTAATGGCATTTGTTTATTGATTTTATCAGAGACAATACACATGAATTAACATCATGTTGATGAAAATGTGCTAAATTTAGTCAAAATTGAAAATGTTCATCTGCATCCACTGGGCAGATTATGTTAAAGAGTGAAACCACGGCTACAGGATGTTTCCGGCGCTGCTGGTACCTTGTAGTTTCCTGCGGTGGAATCGTGGTGAGCCAAGGAAGCTGTTCTTAATGGAGTTGAGGCGTGTTCTCCACGGCATGCCTCCAATGGAGGGGCTGGGGGGAGGCGTTGGGCTAGGGGTCCCAGCTGGGCTCTCCTTAGGCGTGTGCACTGGTGTTCCTTTTGGAGTTGGCAATGGGCTGCCCCTGGGAGAGGGGTGGGGCGTAACCTGTATGGTGGGGATAGATTTGCCGTTGTGGTCAGTCCCGGCCAGCGGGTGAAGGTGGTGAAGCCGGATGGGTGAAAGGGGAGTAAGGGGAACAGAGAGCTTGGGTGGCACCGTGAGCGGTGGCCGGCGCACTTTCGGGCTGCCAGGCATTGGCGGGGGCATGGGTTGGCAGGGTGTAGAAGGTTCCGACTTGGCCGCAGATGGCACTGCCGTCGTGTTAGGGAGCGGGTTGGACCTGGTGACCTGCAGGGGCTTGTCTGCAACTTTGGGCTTGGCTGGAAGTGTCTGGGTTTTGTTGTTGGGCTGATGGGCACGTGTCTTTGGTTGAAAGGTTTTGGGAGAGTGGGGGCCTATGCCGTTCAGCCGGGACACAGGCGCATGGGTGGGGCTGTGGTTGGGCGACTGCGTGAGTTCTGCGGATTGTGGAGGAACGGCGAACCGTCGCATGGGCTGGAAGAGCGCATGCACAGAGCCAGCAGCATAAAAAGAGCCAACACAGCCCATACACACAACACACGGCCCCATAGTTAACAGGCATTACGGCGCAGACGCACGCACACACACACCGACACCGAAAATGAAAGGATGGTGAACAAGGCACCGATGATGAGAGGTGAGGGAGGAAATGCAGAAAGAAAGAAAGAAAAAAACATGCCATTAGCACAACCAGCCAAGAGGCAACAAGACAGTGGAAATAAAATGTTCCCAATCCAATGTCCCAAAAACAAATCAAAACCGAACAGAAATTAGCAACAAAAAGCTCCGGGTTGTTGTTGGGATGAAATTAAAAAAGGTGTTTTCAGCACTGACTAAGCAAGCAGGAAATTTGTGCAATGAGCTTTGCTTTAAAAGGACGCTATTGTCAGAATACCTCATATCATTTAAAATAATCATCATATATTCAGTAGAAATGCCATTAAATGTGACAAGTCACAGTATGTAAGTACTGACTCAGCAATTTGAGTTTTTCAAGACAATAGCGCCACACTATCGAAATGGCTAGTGAAAATAAGTGCAGTTGACCATTAAACAGAGCATAGAGTACAATGCTGCTGCTGGAGGTATGACATGAGGATGCTGCTTGACAGATGACGCTGTATAATAATAATTGGGTCAGAAATGGGGGATTGATTCAATACGGGCCACTAGAAGTGAAGAGTGTGATTACAATAAGTGAAGTAAAAGCTCATCAAGCATATTGTAAAACATTAAAAAGAAATACAATGGTGTGTACCAGCTGCAACCGTACCACGAGCATAAAGGGGAGCACAAATGCAATAAAATGGATTTTTAAAGCTCTTTCATACTGCAGGGAAGATTCTTCCATGACAAACCTTTAAGTCTCTGTCTGAGCAGTAAAACTAATCTCAGATGAGCTGTATCAAGGAGTTCTTCACAGACTAATTTAAATTACTTCCACCAAGCATGTTCTCTACATGAGCCATTTTCATCAGGTCAGATTCGGAATTGACTTTGGGATGAATCCTGCAGGGAATTCCTTGATGTAACTCAAGGACTGCATATTGGGAAGTCTTAGTAGTGGATTTGTAATCGGTTAGCCTCTTTAAACAAATCAACTGTAAAAGCTGGCTACGTCCAGAGGCTTCACCGTTAGTATGGAACCAGGGATTTTCAAGGGATTTTAACAAGCCATTAGTGACTTGGGCTTCAAATATTTCAAGGCAACAAGGCTGTGAATTGGGCATAGATTAGCAGTAATTATGCTAAGCATGGTAGTCTGATTGGTCTTGAAGTAGCAAAGGTGGATCGGTAGGGACAGACAGCGATGTTGCTGCAGTATTTGAGCTTATAAGTGACTGTCTTGTTTAACATAGTTAACAATATACATAATTATCATTAATGCTTCATCATCACTACCAATTCTGAGAAATAATCTTTCATATTGCACTGGTCCCCTTGTTTCATATTTTATAATATTAAGTGTAGCACTTTAAACCTGGCCTATAATAACATATGCATTGGTAACATATTAATGTATTCACATACTTTACTATTGAAAAGTTTGGGTCTGGTTATATTTCTTAATGTTTTTTTTTTGTTTTTTTTTTAAAGAAGTCTCGTATGCTCACCAAGGCTGCATTTATTTGATCAAAAACACAGTAAAACAGTACTATCGTGATATACTATTATAATTTAAAAGAACTTCTTTCTATTTTAATATATTTTAAAATGTACTTTATTCTTGTGATGGTAAAACTTAATTTTCAGCATCATATCTTATTATTATCAATGCTGAAAACAGCTGTACCGGTTAATATTTTTTTGTAGAAACCTTGATTCAATCAGTCTATCATGCTTAGCATACTTACTGCATTTTTAAAGATTTAATGCTAAATAGAAACTTCAAAGGAACAATCTTTTGTAAAATGTAAAAGTCTTTACTGTCACTTTTGATCAATTTAATGCATTTTTGCTAAGTATTTTTTTCTTAGTGTATACAGTAGTGTATACTATTCCAACACACTGCTGTACCACCTGTTGATGCATATATTCATGCTGAATGACTGCAGATCAGATGTGTCTTGAGACATGAGTTTCTCATCAATAGATATTATGTAGATACAGTAGATGTCACTCCAGCTGGCTATGGACTGCAACACAACCAAATGCTTTGAGTGAAACAAATGATTTAGCATTGATGGAAAGCTTACCCGTGGACTGCTGAGGGGACTAGTGGACAGACCAGAAGAGGCTCCGCTGATGGACCGAGACCTAAAGTTACACAACATAAATAGTAAAGACATTTCTACCCCATGTATAGCACACTGTCGTAACTGTATAGGAGGTTTAGCATGTTGTGTTGAGTGAAACATGAATAAATAATTGAGTTGACTCAAGACAGAGACAGCAGTATCACACAAGACCTCTATGTTTCAAAATAAATTGCGTTTATGTTAATTATATGTCAACTTTCTATGCAGGCCTATAGGTCTTTTTGTTGATCATGCTATTTTTACATTTTTAAGTTGCAATTAAATTTGAGCAATTTATCATTACTCATCCTGAGAATGTAAAAGGTCATCACAACCTTTTATGGTTGAAGGTTAGCTAGGTTCTGTATGAGACTTCCAAATTTCATTGTGTATTAGATGGTGAGCTTCAGTGCTTCTCCAATAAATGATTGGGATTTAATTGACCGTGGACACAATGGGTTTTGTCATCAAGGCAAATTGAAACAGTAAATCACCCTTAAAGGTGTCAACATTCAGACTCACATGATTAGACTCCAGGAAGGATTTGATCCATACACTGATCAATTGCATTTGCAAATGCTACTTAGATGAGAATTATGCGTGGTCTCAAATTGTCTCATTCAAGCGTAAAAATCACAACACCAAATACGCCGTGGCCTGATTCAGCACAACGCTGATGTTCATTATATGCCTCTTGCATTTAGCTAATTAGCTTAGCCAAACACAGCTTCAGGAAGAGAGCTCTTTATATGCATAATAAATGGCTATGGAATAAAGTAATTCATGGAAAGAAAGGACAGGCACTAGAGGATAGTGACTATATGAGGAAATATTTCTACTGTTTAAGCAATGAAAGTATTTGTGGAGATTATATAAAGTGAAAGTGAATCATTAATATTTTACAAGAGAGAAGCTACAACTATATTAAGATAAGTACCGCTTGTAAAAATGCTGTATTAAATTGAATAAAAGATGCAGGGGAGCTTTTCAGTTCAAGTAAGTCATTACACTTTGAATTGTTAACATGCATTCAACACAATTCATTTACTAGTGCCTAATTCAGCCCCGATACTCAATGCAAAAAAAAAAAGAAAGAAGTGTCTATAAAGAAATATTTGAGGCCCGTTTTGTTCTCTGGCAGATTAAACAGACTCAGTGAATGCAAATGTAGGACATGACAGTGAAACTCAAGGTTGAAGAAAAATGCCTGAACAGATGAACACAAACAATCGGATAACCTCTGTCTCTCACCTACTGTAGGTGCACACATCACTCGAAGAAAAACAAACATCCAGGGTGAAGGCAAGAGAAGCGTGAAGGCAAAACGAGAGCGAGGGGAAGAAATGAACAATTTGGGATCTACCAAGGGACAAAAATGCCAGACATCAAACGAAACATGAAAGGCAAAATAAGGGAGATAAGATGCTTTTGATGTGTGTGGAGGGAGCCAGAGGGCCACTGCTTTACCAAAACTGAGAGGCCAAACCGATAGGAAAAAAAAAAAAACTCTTATTTACATGTGCGACTTCCACTTTTAAAAAGAAAAAATTCCCTCTTAAGCAAGCTAAGCTCTTGAGATCTCAAATGTCAGTGGTTGAAATAAAAGGCCAGTGCTCTCTGTTGCATGTTTCGAGTGTTAAAAACCCCACTGCATCTTCAGAGCAGAAAAGAAAGCAAGGCGGTGGTTTGTACCTCTCCTCTTTGCTTTGCAGTATGGGGTTGGCATCTGAGATATCCAAGCTTTTACTGAAAACAGATTTACTACAGTAAGAGAGAGTAAAGTTAGAGTAAATTTACAATAAGTAATAAGTAATCATGGAGTTGAGCCAAAGCATCTACACAGGGAAAGGACATGGGGCTGATGAAATGGATCACAATGAACATGGAAAAAAGTGAAACAAATCTGTAACAAAATGTGTCAAAGATACAGAAAAATGAAAGGCACATTAACAATCCCATTGTTCCCCTTCAAACCAATCTGAGAAGTCAAAATGTACCTTATGGCACATTTAGCATGCATGCAGCTAGCGTGACTAGCAGAGAGATGGATTTTCAGAGAATAGTAAAACACTGAAATCATTGTTTTCTTTTTTTTTTATCGGAGCTCATTGATCTTATTTCTTTTACTCTTCATGTGCAATTTAAAAAGCATTTCAAAGCTAGTATGCAGCTTCTGATAACTTTGAACTTCATTGTTCAAAAGTTTATTTTTGCTTTTATGATAGACGTCATTGTCTTCAAATGTTTCTTTCAAGGCTTCAAAAAATGTGACATACTTTCTGTCGTTCTTAATGTGGCACTTGCTGCTACGATGGTAGAGTTCTGTAAATAATAGAGGAGTGAGAAATGTCGCTGTACCTCTGTCCATGTTGTGCCATGTCGATGGCGCGTCTCACAGGAACAGGAGAACCGCCCTCTGTCACGCTCAGCACCTCCATAGACTTGCGCTCTGGTCTCCTCTTGTTGTGCCTCGTCAAGAGTGGGGAGTCCACTCGCTTCCTGGGTGGATCTGATGAGACCAGAATATGATCAATGCAATGATCCCAAACACATGAAAATAACCCATTAAGCCTGTGGCGTTCATAATGGAAAAGTCGTACAAGATTTTTCATAATGTCTTCAAGCATTTAAACCCCAGTAAGATTTTTTTTCCTGAAAGAAATTAATACTTTTATTCAGCAAGGATGTGTGAAATCAATGACAAGTGACAGTAAAGTCATTTATAAATGTTAAAAAGATTTCTATTTCAAATAAATGCTGATCTTTCTCTAACTTTCTATTCATCAAGGAATCCCGAAAAATAATTACAGTAAAAAAAAAAAAAATATATATATATATATATATATAAATATATATATATATATATATATATATATATATATTGAGCAGCACATTTACTGTATATTAATAAGAAATGTTTCTTGATCACCACATCAGCATATTAAAATGAATGGATCATGTGACACAGAAGACTGGAGAATTGGCTGCTGAAAATTCAGCTTTGCCATCAAAGGAATAAATTACATTTCAAAATGTGTTCAAATAGAAAATAATTAATTTAAATTGAAATAATATTTCAATATATTTCTGTTTCTACTGTTTTGTTGATCAATAAATGCAGCGACTTCTGAGACCCCAAATGTTTGAACTGTAGTGAATCAAAAAAATTACCCCAATGACTTAAATTATAAATGTTCCTGGTCTTGTGTACGATTCATCACTAAACACATTCATCTATTGAAAATAATGTTTTCATGATCCTCCATAAAAAATGTTTTTTTCATCTTTTAGCTCTTTCCCTAGCCTAGAAATCTAGACGCACCCTAGCGGCAGCAAAATTTATTTTGCAGCCAGTGTAGTCTAGCAACTCTCCGTTGACTTTTGAGCTGGAAAAACCAAACTCTAGTCAGGCCAATCAAATCGAGTCGGTGGGCGGGCTTAACATAATGACGACAGAGTTTTGACGGTTCTGTGTGAATTCCCTGCTACTTGAAAACAAAGAAGAGCTGCTGCTGCTGGAGAACAGTCTTTCGAATCGGCTTTGGCCGCGACTCTGGAGGACTTGGAGTTAAGCTTTTCTTTGAGAAAAGAACAAAGAACGGCACTTAAGTCATTCTTAAAAAAAGATGTGTTCGTAGTTTTGCTGACCAGATACGGCAAAAGTTTAATCTACTAGCTCTGGTGACTCTACTAACTCTTAATGGGAAAACGCTCTGGTTGGTTGTAGCGCTGTCCTATTGCGTGCAGAGTGAATTTGAAAGACCACCGTTTATCCCGCCCCTCGGATTGAGCTGTGCCAATGGTGAGTTGCCAGACCTAACATCTTGATGTAGGTCTGGCTTGCCAGGCTACTCTTTCCCCACTGTTTACGCAAATTTCCATCATTGAGAAAACGCTTCCCGCCATTGATAGAATGTTCGAGAAGGGTATAGATGCAGCCTGGAGATCTCCAAATGGTGGTGGGATCTCCAAAACAGGGTGGAAGCTTCAAAATTGGGAGTGGCTTCCTCCCATTGACAGACAGGCACATGACACGCATGCGACCAACCTACAGTCAATTCTAAAGATTTCATTGGTCATGTCAATCATAATGCTGATTAGTGCTGCCAAAAATGTATTATGTATCGTTACTGAAATATCTGAAACGATTCCAATACTGCAATATCAATACACCAATACCAGCTGCTCTTTCTTTTTGTCTCTGACAGCGGGTTGACACGCACCCGTCTCCTCTCATTCAGTCATCTCATTCACTCCGGTTAAATAGTGTTATTGTGACCGGCTCTGAATTTCGGCACGGGGTTGTGCATAATTCTACGTATTCCCACAGATTTCGCGCTCACATCCAAAGCGCACACATATAATAAAGCCGGCTCTGACATACAATTGCCAAAATTAGCTTTTTATTAATGGTTATTGTCTTTTTAAAATTCAATTTATCATTCAAAATCAAGCTTACCCCATTGTAAAAACAAATACACAGAGTTAGCAAATATTTGTGAGATAATTGTAATGGTAATTGATCAATGCTTATATATGAAACAAGCTTAAAAGTTTTATCACATAAAGTGATCTCTTCAGAAGAAATTTTTGATTGCCTAGACTTTCAATAGATGGACAACAAAATAAATAATATAAAAAATATCTATATGACAATAGTATATGCAGCATTTTTTTCCCCATGGTATCGAAAATGGGATAGAATATCGATACTTTTCAAGGTATCGTATCAAAAGTTAGAAATTCCAGTATTGTGACAAGACTAGTGCTGATTTCATTCAATGCTATACTACAACAAATTCTGAACCCTAAACCTACCCTATACCCTAACCAGAGAAATCGACTGCAAGGCGGGATTTACGCTGAATATGCTAAAGAAAATGTCAGTTCAGGAGATAAGCAGTTAATAAGATCATGCGATATGAGATCGCTGAGCCGGAACATCAGTTTCTTCCCAACCAGACCTCACCGGACAAACACATATGTAATCATATGCATATATAAAATAACGCGATGTTATGTTACTGAATGAAATGTCGACCCAGGACGAGCTAAAGGACTGTGTGTGTAAGCATTAGGGGTGTTGATGGACTCAATCTACTCCATCTATGTTTTGATCATCATTCTGAATCCGATCTGGTTGTAGTCTTTAACAAAAACGTGATTTTCTCAGTTTTTTGCTCAAAATGTATCTTAATGTATCTCTACGTATCTAAATGTATTTTTTTAAATGAAACTTACCCACATTCAAGTGTTGTTAAAAACAGAACGCATGGAGCTAGAATAAAACGTACTTTTTATTTTGTTAAAGCAAATGTTCTGTTCTTTCTTTTGATATATTGCATGTTCAGATATTCATACAACAAAATATTCTGGGGGCTATGAAACTTTGTGAAAATGATCAAAAACACTGGCGGGGAAAGAGTTAAACAACCGTTCGTTTATACTGGTGTATCCTAGGCTGTGTGGGCGAGGAAATTATGTCATCACAGAGGTGTTGTAAATGCCATGTCATGTTATCATTGAGGACGAAATACAAACTAACAGATTAAATACTTAACAGGCAAACTGACTGAATTGTTCTTACCGATCTCATTTCTGGGTGGTAGATTCTGATCCTCATGGCTAGGATATCTCTCCTTACGGTCCAGCAGAAGGAAGTAGATCATCTTTTCCTGGTTATCTCTGGAGGTGGAAAGGGCACAGAGGAACAAAATGTTTCTGATATACAGTAAAATCTGCAGTGCTCAAGAATAATCCTCAGCTCAGTCTAATTAACATCATTAGTTAAAGAGCAAAGAGTAGCAAGCACCTCATTCCCAGAGAGCTAAAAGACGTCCTGCAGAGATCACAGGATATCACTTATTTCATTAATGATGCACGAAGACATAAAATATCCGAGAAAGAGTCTGGGCGAGTTCAAAAAGTCTTGAAATTCTCCCAGCGAGAGGCCTTGTGTTGAATTTTTCCACCCCGGACCACACAGCGGGAAGTAAATATGACCGCCTTTGCTGCAGGCGCCATCTGAATTGTGTTTAAACGCTGGGCAAGAGAAGAGACAGAGGCCATGATGTTTTAGGAGGGAACACCCAGGCCATCGATCAGGGGGTCTAACCAAGTGATCGCGCACAGTGGAGCGTGCTGGTGGTAACTGTGCGAGTACGGAAGATGACAGATGAGCGGGAGTGAATGGGCTTCTCTAATAGCCTGCAGCCAAGATGTTGTACTGCGTGTTTACTAACCCTAAAGAACAAGGATGTAAAATAATAATACCCTCACATATGGTCTCCCAAAGCAAACGCAGTCAGTCTTGTCTAATCATGGGCAAAAAAAACAAAAACACATTTGGTATCATGGGAAACAACCTGTCTGAGGTGACTGTGTGGTGAAGAGTCTCTTTCTTAGTTACTCACTCGTCTGTCAGCAGGTCTTTCATCAGTTTGTTCTTGTCTCGGAAGCAGCCTAGCGAGTGCATGCTTTCCAGCACATCTGGGTCGATGTCCTCAGTGGAGGGTAGCATGCGAATCGCAACTTTCCGTGGCACCGGCTGCTCTGGTTCTGGCTCGTTCTTGCCTCCTCTGAGAACAAATGCGTAGATGTATAGACGATCAGAACAAGAGCATGTGAAATAATCTAGCGTTCTTGTTTATTTTTCATTAATTGAGCACACATGGTATTCGCCTCTGGTGTATTCTGGGATCCTTGCTGGTGGTATAAGTCACAAACAGGCCCACATGGAATCTGCGCCCACAGAGAGCTCTGGAGATTTGAAGCGCCCATCACTCTACAAATGAACCGCCTCCCCACACATTTGTTTATTAAGTATTTTACCGAATATGAATAAGGCTTTCATTTACCAGTGTAGAAGAATCTTAGCTTATATTAAAACATTTTCATAAAAAAATCTAAAGATTTTCTCCCAAAAAATCTGTGGAGCCATTATAAAAATAAAAGTCGGTAACACTTTAACATTTTACAGTGTCCTTGTTACATATGTTACATGTACTTACTATAGGGTTAGGATAGGATTAGGATTTGGTTGAGGGTTAGTTGCGTGTAATTGTGCATAATTTACTGTTATTTCTATGGTAAGTACATGTAGTTAATTAATATTACTCAGTACTTAAATATAAAATTACACTGTAACAATGACACCTTAAAATAAAGTGCAACGAAAAAGTCTACAGATTCTGTCTGGTCCCAGCAGTGTTATTATATAACCTATGAAAATTAAAATTGAATGAAAGCATTTTGTTAAATGAAATAAAACATTACCAGAAAAAAACTGAAACTAAAATCAAAAACATTTTTATGACTCGAAAACAAAATAAAATAAAATAAAAATAACCATGAATTTTATTTTTCTAATACACGGTATATTATAAAACTTATGTAACTTTTACAACCTGCCTCCATGAAAATGCCCCTAGACAGCAATAAAACAAGAGTGTGCTGAGAAATTAAATTATTTAGTTACACCAGTTTCCTGTTGTTAGACTGAAACTAGAAAAAAAAACCTGAAAATGCTCCAATTAAAATTATACTCAACTAGAATTTTAAATTAAATAGAAATACAATATATATTAAAAATGATAATGATAACCCTGGGGCCAAGTAACAAATCATGACTAAAGCAAAAAGTTGGATACTGGAGAAATGTGTGTTAAAAAATTAAGCAGTTCAAGATAAAAACAAGCTATTGCTTAGAGGGCACAAACATTGAGTGAAGCCAGCCAGTTAGAGATTAAGGCTCTTCTCTAAACACACTAAATGTGGGTTTTGACTGTTCTGTCCAAACTCTCCAGTACCCACTAGCCGGGCAGCCCTGGCACACATGAACACGAACACGAACGAACACACACACACACACACACACACACACACACACACACACACACACACACACACACACACACAAAAAAAAAAAAAAAACGAAATTTTATATAATTTATGAGCTGTTTTCCTCATGGGGACAAAAAATGTCCCCATAAGCTTTGTGGGGATATTTTGTTCCGATAACGTAGGGTTTACCAGGACCACAAACACACACACACACACTTAAAGAAGCACAGAGCCATCATCTTTGATCACATAACATAGCATGCAGAGATACTGTGCAAAAACAGGCATATGACGACAAATAAAAAGTGAAGTTTATACTCACATGTACCATGTGTGCTTCTGTATCTGTTCTAACTGTAAAGAGAGAAAGACACATGAGCAAAAACATTATCTAACCATTAACAGAGCCACACAAAGACAGCAGTGCATGACAATAAAAGCAGTGAATTCATCTCTGAACGTCAGGCAGTTTCCTGCTGGCCATTTCTAATCTCTCTCTCATGTCGCATCCACTGATCTCTGCGGATTTAAGTGGGGAAGCTACAAAGACATGTACATTTCAGCAGCCAGCTGCTGTGGCCTGAGAACAAAAACAACAGACATAACAGCAGCAGCCCATGAGAGTGAATGGTTGTTCTGCCTGTGCATGTAATGCCAACAGGAATAACTTTAAGACCAACTGAAATCATTCTCAATAGTTGTTAGCAACAGAATCAACAGAGCATGTGTCCTTTCAGGAGCAAACATTCAGCACTTGACCTGATGCAGAGTCTGTGAGGAACGACACACTGAGCTGGAATATTCAAACAAAATTCTTGCTGGTTTACTTTCATATGGTGACCTGTATCACATACTCACATGTAATCCAGTTTTCAGAGCTTCTTTCTATATAATGCAGGCCTATTTGAGATATTTTTCACAAAATTTTGTGCAATTTATGAACAATGAATGTTTTGCAGAAATGCAATTTCATTTAAACCATTAGTTCCACACCAGGGGATCTGGGTCCACAAGGGGCCTCAGTAAACTTCCAATGGGGTCTCAAGATGACTTAATTTTTTTTAAATACATTTACATTTATTCATTTAGCAGACGCTTTTATCCAAAGCGACTTACAAATGAGAACAATAAAAGCAGTTAAACTAACAATAAGACAACAATATGCAAGTGCTATGACCCTTCCCAGTTTAATCTAACGCAGCACGTGTACTTTTAAAAAAAAAAAATTATAAAGATAATAGATATAGAATAGAAGATAAAGTGTTAGTATTAATGGATCAAGTGTTGCCGAAAAAGATGCGTCTTCAGCCGTTTCTTGAAAATGGCCACGGACTCAGCAGCTCTGGTTGAGTTAGGCAGATCATTCCACTAGCAGGGAACAGACCAGGAAAGAGAAAGAGATTTTGTGCTTCTTTGAGATGGCACCACAATACTTGAATTTGATGCGAGCGGCAACTGGCAACCAGTGCAAATTTTGTGAGGAGAGGAGTGACGTGTGTTCTCTTCGGCTCGCTAAAGACCACTCTAGCTGCAACATTCTGGATCAGTTGCAGAGGTTTGACAGAGCAAGCTGGAAGACCAGCCAGGAGAGCATTACAATAGTCCAGTCTGGATAGAACTAGTGCTTGGACAAGGAGTTGTGTAGCATGCTCTGATAGGAAGGGCCTGATCCTCCTTATGTTGTACAAGGCAAATCTGCAGGACCGAGGAGTTCCAGCAATGTGGTCTGTAAAGTTCAATTCAGGACAAAACAAGCATTCAAATAACCTAAAATTATTTTATACCCCCTCAACTGCTTTTGTCTTTGAAGAACCAGGGTTCTCACAATCTTGGAAATCTTTGGCAGTGCAATTTAAAAGTGTGATTTCTAGACATGGAAAAGGTCAAGTCAGTTCAAAAGACAATTTAACAATAAATAAATAAAAAACTCTAGTTATGTCAAGCTCTAAATTATTTTATCAGACAGAAATTGAGAAAACATTTTTAAATATATTTTATTCAGTAAATCACGAAAGACTAAAAATATCATGTAAATGTACAAATGTTTAGTTAAAAAGTGTGGGAACCATGAAAAACAGTCCGCTCTTAAAACTTCTGAAACTTAAATTAAGAAATTATTTTATTAACTTATTTCAATCTATAGAGACTCCTATGTTATGTAAAAAAAACTAAACCTAGCTATATTTGTGCCACTGCACTGATTTAAAAAGTTGTTTTTTTACATTTTCTATCGTTGATGGCAGCAGTAATTCATCAAATGATGATGAAATGATTGCGATCAGCAAGATCATGAATTGTGCCATGCAAATTGCATTTAGCACAGTTTATGTGGGCCTTTAAATTCCATTACAGAATCAGTGTGTGCAGATAAACGGTGCTATAAACACATAAACGATAAACACACTGCAGTGAATTCCCCCTTGAATGTGTGCTGACGTGACCGCGTACAAGAAACAATAATGATGCATTGTCCACATGTCTGTAAAACCGTATTACTTTTAGTACTCAGCAATACTCTATTGGATTGTTTTAACTAGGTCTATAAGATAATATTTCAAACTAGCAATAAGACAGTATCGACTTCCTTCCCACACTGGAATCAGACAAAAGATCTCTTTTATATAACTGACAAACCACACAGGAAATGGGCTATGTTTGGATCCTTCCTAGGAGAGCACTATTGTTTTCAATCACTGAGAGATGTGGGCAGTGAAGACAGCTATCTGTTTTCTCTGGAAAGCAAAAAAGGAAACTGGAACATTTCAAAGGGTTGGTATTAGGACAAGCTTATAAACCCCTTGTCACTCCAGAATGTTATATGGAAAAGGGGGGCTGCTCCGAAGCAGAACAATGAAAACAGTAGCTGAGGGAGAAGAGCAGAGAGACCATGAAAGAAAGAAATAAAGAAAGAAAGAGATAGACAGAAGCGCATACACGGAAGGTTTTTGAAGCTAATGTGTGAGATCCGGACAGACAGGATGGTTGGATAAGTGCGGCTGTGTGTTGACCTGAAGTGACAGCTCAGAAGCAGAAGAGCTCTCAGACTCATAACACTTATTTAAGAGAAATCAGCTTAATATACTGTAGATGTCTGTAGAACTGAACAGCCAACCAGCATCTTTAGACAGTGTAGTGCACATGTAAACTGTCACCACCCATGATTCCCAAGGTAACATGAGCTATTTAAGAGATAAATCCTTATTATTTGTTTTAGAAACTCTTATGGTATCAGGTTTAACAAGGTTTGAACAATGATGGTATAAGATGAAATTGTCAAAAATCTGACCGTGAATCGTTTGGTGGCGTCCACTTCGATCATCCCCCTCAGGAGGTTCTGGCAGTCTGGAGGAATGAAATGGGGCATGTGAAAGACCCCGAGCTTCACTTTCTCCAGCAAGTTCCTCAGGTTGTCATCGTCGAAGGGCAGAGCACCCTGACAGAGAGAAATATTGTACATGTCAGAACTGTTGCCCTCATATTTAGTGAGATGGACAAATTATGCTCAATAAATATTTATTATAGTGTTGTCAAATTGATTAAATCGCATCTAACATAAAAGTTTTTTGTTTACATAATGTATATACACTCACCTAAAGGATTATTAGGAACACCATACTAATACTGTGTTTGACCCCCTTTCGCCTTCAGAACTGCCTTAATTCTACGTGGCATTGATTCAACAAGGTGCTGAAAGCATTCTTTAGAAATGTTGGCCCATATTGATAGGATAGCATCTTGCAGTTGATGGAGATTTGTGGGATGCACATCCAGGGCACGAAGCTCCCGTTCCACCACATCCCAAAGATGCTCTATTGGGTTGAGATCTGGTGACTGTGGGGGCCATTTTAGTACAGTGAACTCATTGTCATGTTCAAGAAACCAATTTGAAATGATTCGAGCTTTGTGACATGGTGCATTATCCTGCTGGAAGTAGCCATCAGAGGATGGGTACATGGTGGTCATAAAGGGATAGACATGGTCAGAAACAATGCTCAGGTAGGTCGTGGCATTTAAACGATGCCCTAAGGGGCCTAAAGTGTGCCAAGAAAACATCCCCCACACCATTACACCACCACCACCAGCCTGCACAGTGGTAACAAGGCATGATGGATCCATGTTCTCATTCTGTTTACGCCAAATTCTGACTCTACCATCTGAATGTCTCAACAGAAATCGAGACTCATCAGACCAGGCAACATTTTTCCAGTCTTCAACTGTCCAATTTTGGTGAGCTCGTGCAAATTGTAGCCTCTTTTTCCTATTTGTAGTGGAGATGAGTGGTACCCGGTGGGGTCTTCTGCTGTTGTAGCCCATCCGCCTCAAGGTTGTGCGTGTTGTGGCTTCACAAATGCTTTGCTGCATACCTCGGTTGTAACGAGTGGTTATTTCAGTCAAAGTTGCTCTTCTATCAGCTTGAATCAGTCGGCCCATTCTCCTCTGACCTCTAGCATCAACAAGGCATTTTCGCCCACAGGACTGCCGCATACTGGATGTTTTTCCCTTTTCACACCATTCTTTGTAAACCCTAGAAATGGTTGTGCGTGAAAATCCCAGTAACTGAGCAGATTGTGAAATACTCAGACCGGCCCGTCTGGCACCACAACCATGCCACGCTCAAAATTGCTTAAATCACCTTTCTTTCCCATTCTGACATTCAGTTTGGAGTTCAGGAGATTGTCTTGACCAGGACCATACCCCTAAATGCATTGAAGCAACTGCCATGTGATTGGTTGATTAGATAATTGCATTAATGAGAAATTGAACAGGTGTTCCTAATAATCCTTTAGGTGAGTGTATGTATATATGTATATGTGTATATGTATATATGTCTGTGTGTGTGTGTATATATATTGTATATACACACACATAAACAAAAGCTAATTAAATAAAAGCTTTTATGTTAGATGCAAGTAATTGACAGCACTAATTTATTATTAATATCAATATTTAAAACAGTTGTGCCTTTTTTGTGTAAATCGTGATGATTTTTTTCAAGATCCTTTGATGAATCTAAACTTGAAATATATATTTTTTGCAACAATGTAAAAGTCTTTAAAAAAAATCAATTTATTGCATCCTGGCTAACTAAGTATTAATTAATTTAAAAAATATTACAGACCCCAAACTTTTAAACATAAAAAAAAAAACATTTGAATAGCAAAAATGAATATTTAAATAGCTTTTTGCATCATTTTTCAAAAAAATTGTGGTAAAATTGAAGGGATAGAAGTGATGAATGCTTTGACAAAGAGAAAGCACCCCCACTTTTTTAGAGAGCTTTATAAAAGGATAGCTACACAGGAAGTAGGACGCAAAATAAATAAAGAAAAGGCTGGCGCAGAGAGATGATTGTGCTTTGATAATTAGCTTTGTTTTGTGCCAGATACACTTCATAATTTTCACATCAGAGAGACCCATCAGGGTCCCTGACACTACTGAGATGTCAGCGCTTGATAAATGACACAGAAAATTCACAAGCATGACTGACGACAGGGCCATGTAAAAGATGATATAATCAAGCAAAAACTAGCAAAGTAGAGAGAAGATAAATAAAAAGAATGCAGATTACTCTAATAAAAGGTCTTTGATCACTGATACATTAAAGAACAGGTTCCAGGGACATGCAGGAATAATTTGATTGGTTTGTGAAGAGGAAGCAGTTATAATGGAGCACACAAACACAAAAGAGAACAGGGAATCAATTGGCTTTCCAATTTCACTGGGGCAAACGGTTCTGCTGGGATGGGATTGTGTTGGGCTCATGGTCTTGAACAGTAATTACACTTGGACCAGCTTGATTATCCAGTATCAAAGCAGGCCGTCTGCGTTCAGAGCATCAGAGGAGTTGTTGTCTGGTTTGAGAATGATTTAATTATAAGCTAGTGCCATTTGTCTCAGATATTTGATATTGGAAAAGTAAAACAAGCATGGATCAGAAAGTTCTAAAGTTGATCAACAGCTTGGTGTGACCATACGTGTCCACTGGCGCAGAGCTGAGCGGGCATTTTCAGTTACTAGAGCTGAGCAGCAGGCTTGTATTGGGGATTGTGGGATTGACAGCGGTGCAGAGTAAGCAGACTATGCAAATAAGAGGTAAAAAATTGAACTATCTATATTACACATTTATCAAAAGTGACAGTAAAGATTTTAATAATGTTACAAAATATTTTAAGTAAATGCTGTTCTTTTGAACTTTCTATTCCATGAAGAATCACAAAAAAAAAAATCAAAAAAAAAAAAAAATCTCAATTTTCAAAAGTAAGAAATGTTTTTGAGCAGCAAATCATCATATTAGAATGATTTCTGAAAGATCATGTGACACTGAAGACTGGAGTAACGCTGAAAATTCAGCTTTTCCATAGGAATAAGCACAAAAAGAAATAAGATATTTTAAATTATAATAATATTTGTGACCCTGGATCACAAAACCAGTCACAAGTAGCCCGGGTATATTTGTGTCAATAGCCAACAATACATTGTATGGGTGAAAATGATCTATTTTTCTTTTATGCCAAAATTCATTAGGCTATTAAGTAAAATGTTCCATGAAGATATTTTGTAAATTTCCTACTGTAAATATATAAAACATTTATTTTTGTGAGTGAATGCAGCATAATTGCGAACATAAATGGACAACTTTAAAGGTGATTTTCTCAATGTTCAGATTTTTTTGCACCCTCAGATTCCAGATTTTCAATTTCAAAAGAGATAATTGTTGTATCTCGGTCAAATATTGTCATATCATAACAATACATCAATTGAAAGCTTATTTATTCAGCTTTCATGTGATGTATAAATCTCAATTTCATAAAATTGCTCCATGTGACTGGTTTTGTGGTCCAGGGTCACATTTCACAATTTTACTGTTTTTACTGTATTTTGATGCAGCCTTGGTGAGCATAAAAGACTTCTTTCAAATACATAAAACAAATCTTGCCATCCCCAAAAAGAGATTTTTAAAGGTTTGACAAAAGCACGCCACTCGAATTATAGCTTGATTCCAACCTCCAAAATCTTGAAATCTTTTACAGTCTAAGTAAGTCAGAGTAAGAAGATAAAAGTAGATTCATGAAACGCTCAGCATGATGGGGAAAAAAAAGAGCTGATCTCACTTATGTCTGATATAGAGATGATTCACCATCTGAAGTGGGAAACCATAGTGCAGCTTTGGTGTTGTCAATCTTTTAAGCTCTGACTACAGAGCCGGTATAACACCTTGATTCTCTTAAAACCCAACTCTTGCTTAGCTGATTAGCCACCATTGAGATATCTTTGTCTGGATTCTCCCACATCCTCTGATAGACTTTCAGAGGGGAATTTTTTTTTTTCATTGCCTGCTGCTGAGAGGCTCAAATTTGTCATAAGGGCAGGGGGCTACATTACAGCAGAATTATATGACACAAAATGAAGTTTCTGCCACAAAAAAGCTTTCACTCACCACCAAAAGTGCAAAGAGAATGACTCCACAGCTCCATACATCAGCTTTCCTGCCATCATATTTCTCCCCCTGTCAGAGAGAGAGAGAGAGAGAGAAGTTAGAAGTGGAAAGAAAGAGATTCAGAGGAAGCCCCATTATGAGAGATGCCACCGAGAGCACGTACTTACCCTTATAACCTCTGGACAGGCATAGTGAGGGGATCTGAAAGAAGAAAGGACAATATGTCATCATCATCCTCACCCAACCTTGGCAAAAACACCCATTAGAGGACTTATACACCGAGGAAACATGCAGTACACTAATTCAGTAATAACTCCTTGTGATTTGCATGAGGATCTTCACATCATCCTTTCTGACAAACAGCCCTATGTCTAACCACCCTACAGTATATAAGCTGTTGTCAAATGATCCAATAATATAACATTATATTGCAATAACTTTCTGCTGGGAGTGTGTAAAACAGGCGTGTAATCATTTGAATTGTGTAATGCATTTTAACGGCGTTGCACATCATCAGAAGCAGTTCTCCATTTATCAACACCAATGCTCTATAAATGCCTGTTTCTTCATTGCAGGTGTCATATACCATTATGTAGACTGAGTCTATAATGATAATACATTTATTTAATGGTTTGCTCTCTCTGCTTACTGCTCACTGAAAGAGAAAGCTATTATTGCTGTTTCCAATACCACATTGCAAGGTTTTTATACCAAATTAAGTGTTAATGCAACATGCTCTTGCTCAGCAATTTCAATTTGCTTTTGTGCCCATTTTATACATAGCTGGTGCCTCGTTCATTCTGGGTGGAAAGAAATATAAGCTATTACTATCACAATAATGTGATGAAACAAAGTATTATATAGTTTCTGTGAATATGTCAGATGCATTGTGTCATTTTTCACACACTGAATGCGCTGAACACTTAACAATAAGGTTTCATTTTAAAAGCATTAAATATTATGAACTAACAATAAACAACCTTTTTTACAGCATTTATTAATCTAGGTCAATGTTCATTTATAAATACTGTACACTATCGTTCACTGTTACTTCATGTTCATCCATAATACACAAACTACACAGCCAAGTTAAGGCTGCTCTGTGCCTTATCAAAATTCAGTGTAAAGACATAATAATGGCATTTAAAAGCTAACTAAATTATGCCTGTTCTGACCCACCTCATCCCCTAGTATCAAAGCATTTATGCTATGTCCGAGCAGCATTAAACATTCTGTGTAGACATCTAACGGCACTTCAGTAGCGCTTCTTTGCACATTTCAATGTAAATTTGGCATTATACATCTTGAATGTTAAAAGTGTCTTTGTACGTTTAAATTAACATTAACTTCATTAATAAATAATGTTGTTTAGTGTTAGTTCACGATGCCTAATGCATTAACTAATATTAATTGAAACTTGTTGTAAAGTCAAACAAATCGACTCCATATTTAGCAAAGTATATAGGTTTACCCTTTAAAATCAGATCCCCTGTGACAGGGCATTTAGTTAATTGCTATGACCTTACAATGTTACTCCCTAGAAGTCAAAATATTCACAAGACCACGTTAAGAAACTCATGTGATGCACTATAAACAGATACTCTCCGCCTCATTATCTTGCAAACTAAACTACAATAACGGTTCCGGCAGTGTTTTTTTTTTTTTTTTTCCTGCAGAAGCCTGATTTCTGTATGTGTGCCATGGATATCCCCTATGATAGGAACATGAGGGAGGATTGATATGGCAAATCAGGAAAGCCACAGGGGGTGATTAAGCTGTTGTGAAAAGACCCCGATGAAGAGAATTTACTAATAAAAACCAAGATGCGGTTAATCTTTTTTTTAAGATATTTTATGTTATTTGAGGGAAGCTGGTTAAAGAGTCAAAAACACTGAAATCGTCTCTTTTTCTCTTGACATTAGACATTAGTTTTTACTCTGAGCTAATCTGACTTTGTGCCAGTTAGTTAGTGCTGGTAATGCCTCAGAGAACAAGAAGCAGCAAAGAAAGGTTTCTTTGATGTTATTATCAAACTTGCAAGCTTAAGGGACATAGAGTAATGGTCCAAATATGACCAGTGGTACTAGGGAAATTTGCACTATATTGTGGGTAATCTAGTTTCACTTGAATGGAGGTTGTGGAGGGGGATCTAATTAAATTGACTGAAATTCCAAGCAGCCATGGCCATTTTTTTTTTTATGTAACCACCCCTTCACACAAAATTACCAAATATGGCAGAGAGACTTTTCAGAACTAAAGGTATTTCAAAATTAGGTCAGTCCATCCACTCGGCAAGGAATGAGCCTCAGATCCAAATGAATGAATGCATGGCAAAGAGGTATGACTGGGAGGCTCTGTGTTAGTCGTCCTGTCTTGCTGTGTTCATACGTGAGGGGTCTGCCCCTTTCAAATTCAATTGGAGTCCATTAACCGTGGTAAACAGAATACATTTGTGTCAAGCAGACAGCATACGAGGAGCCTAAAGATGAATGTGTTTAATTAAAAACTGTCATATCTGTGCCTAGAGATGGGAAAGTCACAATCAATAATTACAGCACGCCTCAGTCGAAGGAAAGCATCAAAGCCCTGGCACTATTCTAGTGATGGCTAATAGGAGCAGAAGTACACCGACTGAAGTTAAAGCCATGGTCTGGACACTTGGGGCGGATTTCAAAGTCTTGATTAATCTCTATCCGTGATAATATGCTCTGCACTTTGGCACCTAGCCCTCTCCTTTTCATTGATAATGGTGCCTCTAATGGCCTGCATTACACATTCACAGGGACTATAAAAGCCAGAGTGGGGTCAGGCTATCATATTCATATTTTTCACTAATAGTTGCAGTTCAGGAAGTGCCTCAGTGGCAACAGGCTCAGCCAAGTGTCTCAATGCAAGACTTAGTCATTCAGTTACAGCCATCAGTTGTTAATATTGTGCCATTTCTCTGGCTCTTATCATAATGATGTATGCAAATGAACCAAGTGCTGCATTTGTGCCTTAGACTATCAATGGGAGTGATTTTGCTAGTTTTGGACTAGCATACTTTTCAAATCTCTCAAAAGCATCTTCTCAATACGACGCTATTCTTCTCAATAGCCATTTCATGTGAAAGGGACTTGTCAATCCAAGCCTAAATTTATACTTTAATTCTATTCAGATCAAAATGCAAATCAAACAATTACATTAGCATGTAATGTTCTAGCCAAATTAAGCATGATTGTACCCTATTATGAAATTTAAACAGTGTATTTATGCTCCAAATGTGGTTTCCCCTTGTTTTATGAAAAACATGTTTCACGTATGCTGCTAATTGTTGCCGGAAGATGGAGTATGACTCACCCACAGCTGGTTTCTAAGAGACTGTCTCCAACCTGTAGAGAAGCCATGCCAAAGTCTGCTATCCTGATGTTATTCTTCTCATCCAGCAGCAGGTTCTCTGGCTTCAGGTCTCTGTGACTGCAAAACAAGAGGAACAAAAACATGCTTAAGGTATAAACATCTACACAATGGTGTATAACTTCTATGATGAGCATGTTTTTAATGTCTTTTTTTTTATTTTGAATTATTTCAAAATGCATACACACAAATGTCCTGATATCATAATGAAGAAAAAGCCTCATTAAAAGATAAAATCCTTAAAAATGTGAAGTTCATTAAAGTTGTTTTTCACAAAGTTTCATTGTTATTTCTCAGAAAATTATATTTGAAAAAACTGATATTTGAAAATCTAAACTCGTTGTTGACTGGTAAACCTCCACTGAGCACATCGGTCAATAAAGATGTTTGTGATTTTATTGAATGTTCCAGCTTAACCACATTTTATATTACTTGTTTAAGCTGCCAGTATCAGACTCAGCACCAAATCTCTTGATCAGACATCATGGGAAACATGTTGATTCCTTGTACCATTGTGAAATCCTCTGATCTGAAGATAAAAATTCAGAGCTTTGTGTGCCAGTGTCAAGAAGCGAAGCCTCTTTCATCCTGAGCGAGGAAGTGGTCGAGGAACACAAGACCATTTTAGTCCCAAGAGATCAAAAAGCAGCTTGTACATTTCAAGTATCTTTCAAAAGACAGCTGATCGTGACCTGTGAGCCAATGAGAATTTACTGAAGCTCTTCATTTGGGATGGTTTGGCAACAACAACTGGCCAATAATTGTTGGTGGGATAGAAACGTGACTTGAACCAGAAATACTTTCCTCCTTTTGCCGCAATAACCATTCTTAGAACTCAATAACCATCTGCAACCATAGTGAACTGGCAGACATGAAAACATCTGGCCAGGCACCTACAGTAATTACTTGATCATGAGATAGAAAGACAGTGAGTGCGGGATCTTGTCAATATTATCAATGCATTTCAGTCAAATCTCATGCTCTACTAGTCAACACAATCACAACATTATTAGTAGTAGCCTAAGTGAAGCTTTTAAACTGCACATGTTCATCTATAAAAGGCTCTGTAAGTTGGAGTTGCCACAATAAATGCGACTTCTGGAAGCACCAGCTATAAAAGAGCGGGTATCTCTTCAACCAGAAATAAGTTATTGCAAAGGTTAAACACAGACCAGCAATAGAGTTCTTCACTACAGAGATTGATTCATCTCTCTCATGCCAAGGCAACTAAGGAGAAGGAGGAGCTCACTGTAATGGAAAGATAGCATGAGGCTCCCAGTCAATACTGGTGTGTGTTTACTGAAAGGCTCTTCTGATTAGATGCCAGCAAGAGAATGATTGGGTGAAGCAGGACTGACTGGATGATCTCTGGGTATCAGAAACTACACGACACAATCATAAACATCCTTTTCAGATGAACTCTGCTTGTTTTAAACACAATAACCAGATACTGCACTATTCAAGCATGCAAAACATGCTGTATGCCCTGCAACAGCACTTAGCCATCAACTGTTAAGCCATTCTGCTGCACTGTCTCTCATTATAATGCCTGAGTGCAAGGAAGTCTCATTATGCGCTGTCTAATTATGAATGCTCAGGATGAAAAGGCATCGAAATGAAATTGAATATCTTCAGAAGGGAGACCCTTTGTTCTATACGGCAAACTGGTTACCAAACCATACCCACTACTATAACGTCCACCAACTCTGTCCCAATCAAATGATTTGAGAGTTCAATATAGGCAAAAAAAAAAAGACAAGGAAGGGGCATTGATTTCATTTCATAAATTAATTAATTTGGTTTTCCACAATCTGCCCCAAAACACTAGGCTCTTCCCCCCCACAGTGGTTTGTGGAAACTAAGGTGTCCAGCTGACTTTCCATTCAGCTCACATTAGCTCAATTTCTCTCTGGTCCTCCATCCATACACTTAACGTAGGTGTGAAATGGGTGCTCATTATATTCCTTGACAAAGTAGAAGTTCATAGAACGGATACACGCAATCCCTCCTCGAGGAGAACACTAGTGACCATGCTGTGAGGTTGCTGTTATACCATGATGTTGCGTGATGTAGAAATACAGATCACAGCCTCATTTTCATTCACATTAAATAAAATATGGTGTCTACCCTGACTAAGGTCCATTTATTGAGGTTTTAATAACCACCAGTATGTCAGCAATATCACTTTTCTCACATCTCTCTGTGCCTTTTCCTGTCTCTGTGTTCTCCTAATTTCTATGTCCTCAGAACAGCACATTCATCTTTGTAGACACAGTCCACACTTAAGAGCACTAAAATATGCAGACCAATAACTATAGTCATAAAAACAAGCAGTTAATCTTGGAACTATTGTTCTTCAGTTTCTTTTTATAGTTTGGACTGGAGTTTAGCAGCTCACATTGCTGATGCATGTAGCTACTAGTAGCATTACTCATGAAATGCAGCAAAAAGTTATCAATCTTTCCATACAACACTGGCAACTACTTTACATAACACAGGATCAGGCCCAGTTAACTAAGACAAGAGTTAACGTGGCTCAACACTTTTCTTTTTCCTCTCTGATGACCTTGTGTAGCTGACAGCACTTGCATCATGTAAAAGGCTGATGAATTTGACAGACTTGATTCAGACATTAGTCTTTCTGTCTGTCCTCACAGTAGGGCCAGAAAGCCATAATTTTATCCCTGTGAATGCAATGATAGCATAAGGATATCAACACCGAACATAATCTGTGTGGAGGTTTCAAACCCCAGAGAGGAAAATGGCTGTGAACGAGCAGAGGAGAGAACGAGTGATGCCTCCCTGCTATGCTGTTTATTCAATGCTTTCCATCATCTATCGAGAAAGGCCTTCAAACCATCCATCAGCTAGTTGAGCTGTGCTGGAAGCATGAGGCATTCTTCATTAAGCTGTGCGCCTGCTGAAGCGCATTGGTAAACAGATGCAAATATTGTGCTAATGGCTGCCCCTTCAGTGCATTAGTATATTAGCATATGAAGAGGATATGGTCGTGAGAATTCAAACAGAATCATTATTAGCATTAGCAATATCTCTTAACCCTTTAACAAGTAAGTTTAAAATATTCTGGCTGACAGCCCAGCGTGAGTTTTTCAAGGCGACCGTTTTTTAGAACGTGTCACTTTATGGTTTCCACGGTGACGCGTCATTTCTTGTCACGTGACACACCGCAGCCACAACAACGCTGAATGAATGATGATCTGCTTTTATGTCATTTTTTCTTTTTTATTCAAAATATTCACAAATTTGTTAGCTATAGCATGAAATATCTGATATTCTGATTGTCAAATATATGCAAGTGGATGTGTTTTGTTGTTTAAACACCTTTATAACGATCGCGTTAGTTGAGCTGCATGTACGATGGGCGCCGCCATGTTAGTTTGTGCCACAGTTCAGAGAATCGGATCTGTTGGATTTACAACACGGGAATTCATCCACTTCTCCTGAAATTAATGAAAGTAAGTGGCCGGTGAACTGTGAGAAGAATAGAGTAAACTTTAAAATTACTTACACAATGTGTATCTGATATGAATAAAACGTGTCTAATTATAATGGAAAGCATTATTATTGCCGCTTCCTTAGACATCAGTGTGTATTTTACAAACTCTAAATGTATTGTTTTTCTAGTACGTATGTGAATTTATATGTCTGAAACCTAAAATAAACATTATGTGGTTGAAAACATTGAAAAGTTGTGATATATACGACAGCGCTGAGTACGTCCATCTCTGGCTCAGCGCCAGCCAACGCGCGAAAGCACATTTGAATTTAGCAGTTGATCACGTGTTGCACTGACCGTTCTAATCACACCGGTATAGAACTGGTAAGTCCCGCCCATCCGTAAAACCCCAAGTGGACCTCTAGGTTAAAAAAATCGTCAATGCAAGTGAATGGGAGAAAATAATTATTTTCTGGTCCCGTTTGAATTGTGCCATGAATGTGAACATATGTTGTCTGTGAATTTTTTATATAATTTTTCATGTTACGAGTTTGACCGTATATTGTATGATTCTTTGGCTAGCAGTTGTGGAAAAGACATAACGAGAAAGACTACATGTCACCTATGTGACGTCACCCCATAAACTTGACTAACCCGTGGTTTTCGCCAACCTCAACGATTTTGTCCTCTCCCTGAAAGAAGGCGGTGAAGTGCACCAAAGACACAGCCATGTTTAGCGGGATCCGTGAGCTAGTGTCTGTGTGCTAGTGGTGGTGACGTTTCAAACGCGTCGAAAGCAGCGAAGAGTTGTAGTCCACAAAGTGCTCTCACACAAAGTCTAACCGTATCAAACTTCTACCCGCTAAATTGTAGCATTCTTTACACGAAAAATTATATAAAAAATTCACAGACAACATATGTTCACATTCATGGCACAATTCAAAGGGGACCAGAAAATAATTATTTTCTCCCATTCACTTGCATTGACGATTTTTCAACCTAGAGGTCCAGTGGGGTTAGCGGAAGGGGCGGGACTTACCAGCTCTATGATCGTACGCTCCAGGGACCAGCCTAGACTGATCACACCAGTGTGATCATACGTGCGAAAGGGTTGAAGTTGTAAAAAGTTAGATGAAAGTACATTTAAGACTACAGTCGAAATCACAGGCTGTCGTCCAACTGTCTAGTTTGTCACTGTTCCTGATGTATAATTTATGAAGTTCTGTAGTTGTACTTGGTTAGTTTGACAGGTTCAAACTTTGAAAATGTTTATTTTTATAAGCAAAATTTGAGAATCCACACTGTATCCTAAAGTGACGACATCAAATCTTGATGGATGATTATCATTAAGGATTTCTATATAATAAAATATATAATAAATCTATATATAATAAAATTGACCACAGTAAGTAGGCTATACATTATTTTAGATTTTTTAAGAATTTTCTGTGTTAATTTATCATTGCCACAACACGTCCAGCTTGAAAATTAGACAGTTAATTGTATTACAAACTAAATGTACTTTGTAAAACATGTAATGTATGTTTCAAAAGATCCAACATTAAATAAAATATATATTTGATGATCCAGACATCACTGATTAATAAAGAATTTTAAAAAGCCAGGTGTCCATAAAGCCATTTCCCTGTATTGCAATACTTTTTGCCTGCCTTTCCAAAAACTTTTTTTCTTATTCTACCATGATCTATTAGCAAGAGAAATTCATATGGATATTTTACTTTTTCAAAAACGAAATTAGTTTTTAAATACCCCTGAAAAGATTCTTCTTTTATTTGTGTTTTGGGGTAGGGCACCTCATTACCACAACACACTTTGATACAAACTATGCTGGGGTGAAGATGAAGCACTTGTTTCTCAGTATTTTAACTTCAAATTATTTGAAAAACTCAGTAACTTTGTAAGAAGGCAAAAACCTTTATTATTTTCCAGTTTTTGTACGGCTAATTGAAACCCTCTTGGCTCTATAGTCAGAAAAGATTGAGAGAAAGCATACAGAGAAAATGTGAGCATATTTTTCATTTATATCTCAAAGATGTGGAGAGAAAAGGCTTAAGGATACACTCAGTGATAAAAACTCTACTTTTCTGCAGTTGCACTGGAGGGGAGCCATTAATCTTTGACCTGGAAAGTGTGTGTGAGTGTGAGTGTGTGGCTAGAAACTAAATGTGCAAAATAGTAATATCTCAATATGATGATATTTAGTATTCATAACAATGCTTTGCAATGACTGAAACATGCTTCACTTGAGGTGGCTTTTACCATACATAATAAATGAGACAGCAGCAATAAAGCAGGTCGGACAACAACAGCTTGTGGCTATACATGATGTATGAAAACAAACAAAAAATGTTAGCGGCTACAAAACCAACACGTTTGACTTTCTTGAACCAAAATAATGAGAGTGTGCCAAGCAATGCTCAAAATAAAGGATTTTGATGCCCCGTAAAACAAACTGAGATTTGTACACAGCAATGAAGCCCAGAGCTCTTACCATATAGAGTGACTGTGGCAGAAGTCCAGCGCAGAGATGATCTGTCTGAAGAACTTCCTGGCCTCTTTGGGTGTTAACCTGCCCTTCTTTACCAGGTAGTCAAAGAGCTCTCCACCTGACACATGCTCTAGAACCAAATATCTGTGGAAAACAAGCAGGAGATAAGAAATCCTGATACACAGCAGCTATGAAACTCCCAGGACAGATCTACTACCATGCCAATATACAGTACACACTACTTTTAAAAAGTTTGGGGTTGGTAAGGTTGGTTTATTTATGTTTTTGAAATAAGCCTCTTATTCTCACAAAGTCCAAAATGTAATATTGTGAAATATCATTACAATTTAAATGTTCTCTTTGAATATACAGTATTTTAAAATGTAATTAATTCCTGTGAATTTTCAGCATCATTACTCCAGTTTTCAGTGTCACATGATCCTTCAGAAATCATACTACTAATACGCTGATTTGGTGCTCAAGAAACATTTATTATTATCAATGTTGAAAATAGTGAGTGGTGGCGCAATATGGCTGCTGTCGCATCATCCATGATTCCCCCCTCCATATGTAAAACACAATTTTGATATTTTGATGTATAAAAGTAAAGAATTATAGTTGTGCTGCTTTTTTTGGAGACTGTGATACTGACTATACAGTTCAAAAGAACAGTATTTATTTGAAATAAATATTTTCTGTAACAATTTAAAATACTTTATTGTAACTTTTGATCAATTTAATGCATCCTTGCTAAATAATAGAAATAAAAAAAATACTGACCCCAAACTTTTGAATGGTTGTGTACAGAGGAGGGAGTCCACTGAGACCACTATAGTGAAAACGCTACTATTTTAAAAAAATTGTCCATTACAAACTATATTATCAACACAACAATTTGAGTAAAAGCCAAAATGAATAATTACATAATTTGATTAGCAACTTTTAACAACTTCACCTTCACACCATAATGTTTAAAATTCCCCACAAAATTCTGCTCACCTTTAGATTTAAATGGAAAAAAAGGCCAACATTTTCAATATAGTCTCAGACTGTATTGCATTTGAGTGAATGTGTACATGTTTGCGAAATATCTTCCTGCAATCGTCCTGTCTGATGGGCAAACACATTTATGTCATACTCATGCATTCATGTATTCATGAGATACATGCAGACTCCCATTCACATTTGTACACACATACAAACACACTCACTGACACGGCAGACGTCTGATTTATTAGTCGATTAAAGGATTTTCTCATGCGATTACCTGTCAGCGTGATTTAAATTAAGGATGGATTCATACTTGATTTGTTGTGTGTAAAAATGTTCATAGGCAAATACTTTACGAGTGTGCGGGCCATACATCTGTGTCATCTGAATATTAAGAAAACAAATTCCTCAGCTGCATCTATGGTGGCTCCTTTTTCAATTATTGAAAACTACATTAAGCCCAGCCACTGGAGCGCGAGCACATATCCAGGGATATCAGAGCCTCTGCTCTTCCGTACAGATACAGAGTTTACCAGGCACTGATACACACTCAGCTCATACATTGCATGGTGCATGGATAAACAAAAGTGGTGTATACTCACAAATATTTCTTATTTTCGTAGACATCATGCAACTTCAAAACATGTGGGTGTTCTATGAGCTTCAGAATAGCTATTTCTCTCTCTACCTGTAGAGACACAGAGATCAAAAACGATTAGTTTTATACACAGTAGCATGAGGTTAGAGTGAAACACAAGGAGACATTTACGATAACAACCTTTGGTTAGTCTGTGCTAGCAAAATGATGTTGTATGGTATTATCTTGCCAAGCCATGCCTAATTAGCATCCCACCACTTTCATTAAGTGGTTAACCCATTAATCACACTTTGGCAAGAAAATAAACAAGAAGACAATAGCTGCAGAAATACACCAGTCCAAGCGCCTCATTATAAGATGCCTATGATGAAGAGTTCAGATGAATTGTAAGTGGACAAGACTCTAATTGCATTAGTCTTTAGAAAGGCATACAGTAGCATGACAAGGTGAAGCATCATCATAGTTGTCATGAACATTCCCACATTATATTGGGAAGTGGTAATTAGCGAGCATACAGTCGTTCACCAAAGTGTCGAAGTGTTGTTTTAGGGAGCGTGCACTCTTGCCGCTGCAGGAAAATCCATCTCTTGTCGCTTTGAGGGAGCACCAGAAATAATTAGGCTACATTATCGGTGGGAATATGGGAACAGCTAATATGGATAATCCCACACTAATGAAAGTTACATTGCAGAATTTGACGCTGCATGAAGTCTCCCATCACACACCTGCTCAGAGACTAACCTTGTACAGTGTCTAAGCGAACCACAATCCCATTACATTTAATCAGCTTTCCTTTGTACTCAGCCGAGGTGTTATAAACAGAATTATGAAAGACATTTTGGTCAGGATAGATGGATGCAAAGAATCAGAATTTGTCTTTTTGTAGTAAAGAATCATGTACTTTTCCAGCCCACACAGTCGCTGTTCAGGTAAATAACACCCTGTCTTGCCCTCTTCATGTTAACAGTTTACAGTACAGGTCAAATTTTGTTCACAAACCTACTCCTTCCTTTATTATTACTATTTTTCACATTTATGAAAAGATTTGGTCATGCTTTAGTTTAGGGAACACATATTCACTATTAACTACAACTTTTGCCTCAAAGTCCTAATTAGTTAGGTAGTTGTTAAGTTTAGGTATGGGGTAGAATTAAGGGATGAAAAATAGGGTCACGCAGAATAAGGCATTAATATGTGCTTTATAGGTACTAATAAACAGCCAATATGCTAGTAATATGCATGCTAGGTAATAGTGTAAATTAGTCCTCAAACTAATGTATTGCCAAAGATTTAACCAACTTCATTATACACCAAATATGCACCTGGAATACATTTTAATAATATTGAAGGAGGTCCCATGTATTATGGACACTTGTTAATGTTTTTGTTTTTTTCCACAAATTGTTTAAATTAGTCCATTGCAAATAAAATATTTAAAAATGAAATTAAATAAAATCCTTTCATTTAACATTTATTTTATTTCACGTAACAAAAATGTATGTTTTTTTAATTGGTTTTAGTTTCAGTTGCAGTTAACTCTAATAACCATCCTGAGTCCTGGCTGGGATAGGCTCCAGTATTCCCGCAACGCTACACGGGACAAACGCTTTGGAGAATGGATGGATGGATGTAATATAAAATCATACGTTTTGCCGAAAAGAAATCCACAGGCACAGTTTATTTCTCTGCTAAACTTAATTCAAGCCTTCAGGGCAAAACGTAAGATCATGAGAAACATAAACCGAGTCAAATGACACCAGACTTTTGACTGGTAGGGTACATAAACACCATCAAAACAATCTGATACGATTACAGACGGAGTTATATTCAAAAGCACAGACCGGCATGTGAAAGCAAACACAGACACACAGATCTTTCTTTGGGCTCCATCACCCTGATACACACACTATCTCTCTAACCATGAGGCTGTAGCCTTTCTTCCCCACATCTCTTATGTCACTCCAAAACCAGAACACGGCCGACCCAAGTAAAGAAAGAGAGAGAGAGAGAGAGATGTCAATTTATCACCATCAAAGCCCCAGTTCTTCAAAGGTCTTTCACCTGGACTTCTGCAAAAGAGCAAGAAAAACTAAATAAATAATGAAATATTTCCCTCTTTAATCTACATCGCGGTCTCACTGACTGCCTTATATATAAATCCCTGTCATGGCAACCCTCTCTCAACATGTCTCTCTCATTTTCACGTTCTCTCTTTTACGTGTTTTTTCTTTATTTAGCAGATGGCTTTGAGCTCTGCTTTCATGAACTACACAGAAAGAGAGAGACAGACCTTCTCCCTGATCTATCACAGAACATGGTCTTTCTCATTGGGTTTACACAATCACTGTAATCATTCAGGGGGCAGGATGCTTGTTTCTGCTCCTGGCAGAGACTTTGATTATTCCCTGTGCTATCCCAGCAAGTCTCACCTGCATTATGTGTCCATGCCAATTTGGAATGAACAAAGTGCTTATGAAGCATCTTCCCTGCAGAGACCCTAAATTAATGTGTGCTCGAATCGAGCGCAAAGGCGAAAAATGCTTAATGATCACTTATAATTAAATGGAACAGACTCTGTACAATCAGGTGGAATATACTCTTCCAGTATTAGCCCTTTGAATAACAGGACCTCTTCTAAGTAAGCGGTAAACCCCAATCAAATAAGGAACAATGACAGAACTCAAGTGTGTGAGTATAAGTGATTGATTGAACAGGTTGGGTAAGTTGCAAACATACACACATTTGCTTTTCTACAAGGACTTTTCATTGACTTCTACTGCTTTTGAATGAGCAAAAGATATTTTCAATCCCCAGACCCTTAAAATCCTTTCTGAATTTTTACATGATCATTCTTCACAAGAAGATATTGTGAGGAACTGGAACATTAATTTTAGTATTATTTATAAGGTAAGGGTAGTTAGGTAATTGTCCAATAACAACATTGGACCCCACTGTCTTTCATTGCATGGACAAAAAAGGTTTTTGTATATCCTCGTGTATTTTTGTATATCCAACAATGTGAGTAAATGTTGGCAGAATTGTGAACTATCCCTTTAAGAAACTATTTATATGTTCATTAAGCATTAAGCCTCTTTTCTAATCAGTGTAGGTTGTTTCAGGTTTTACTACAATCGTGGGGACATTTGGCCATCACAATGCAGGCAAAACGTGACCCCCGCGCGCACACACACGTAAGCATTTAGGCTCACACACACACATCCATCTGTGGCAGGTGAAAAGCTATGCTGGCACAGACAGGAGGAGGGAAATCCAAACACACAACATTTACCTGCAAGTCAGATCTCTGCCAAACAGCACTTGTGATCACAGGATAATGGAGACTTCATCTTATCAACAAGCCCCAGTAATCCTGTCTGAATCCAGATGAGTTAAATCCAACTCTAATACAGAGTTAACACTTACAGCAAGTCAAATAAACAAAGACAGCGGCAACACACCGGGTATTTGTTATGATTTTAATGATCCAATAAAAATACACACACACTCATCTGATTATGCGGACGGATAGGAGCCGAGCAGTGATCTGCATCATTCCTCATTATAAAAGAGGAGGCCGGTTCACCTCAGTGCCCTTTTTCATTGCGTTTCCATGTTTAACAATTAGCACCACTGTAATAGCATCTTTCTTGCCAACAAAAGTGATTATCAAGTGATTAATTTCCCTGGAGAGAAAGATTTCAGTTTGGGTATGACATAAAATTACAAGGTTAAATGGCCACAAGTCAGAGACATTAATGGCATTGATGTATTTGGTTTCAATTGATAACACGGAAGGCTTTAGACAAGAAAGAGACCTCATTTCTTGACTGGTTTTGAGTAGAGAGGGAAAAATGAATCCCGGATATTGAAAGAGCAAATGGAAGAGCAAAATAAATGTGTTAAAGTGTGTGTGTGTGTGTGTGTGTGTGTGTGTGTGTGTGTGTGTGTGTGTGTGTGTGTGTGTGTGTGTGTGTGTGTGTGTGTGTGTGTGTGTGTGTGTGTGTGTGTGTGTGTGTGTGTGTTAGAAAGGCTTGCAGAGTACCTTTTTTTCTTTTGCAATTCAGATTTAATTAAGACATTGCAATTTAAATCAGCATATTCAACAGTGTATAATTCAACGCCCTAAACAAACAACTTTCAACCTCTGCCTTTGTTAATGGATTTAACATCATTTATTATGCTCAATTATTGTTTGATTTCAGGTTACAGATGGTGTGTTGATGCATGTTAATAAAACTGCACTTGTGGGGATGGTCACACAACACACAGCAAATGAATGAAGGCAGACCGAGCTCATGTTCTCACAGCTGGGACTGGGACTGGGACACAACTCCCATGTATTGGAGAGCAATCAGATTTTACCCAATAATAGCACATTTAACCACACAGCTGTCTGTTTGTGGTGGTTAAAATATTTGGTTATGTGCTACTTGTGTCTATAGGTGTTTGAAACAATGGCTATTTGCAAAATTGTGTGTGTGTGTAAAGAGCTCATGAAGTGATGATGAGTTGGAAGAGGAGGTGTTTGTCTCAAGAGTATGTGGGTTTTGACTGTTCCGTCCAAACTCTCCAGTGCCCACTAGCCGGGCAGCCCTGACACACACGCAAGCACACACACACACAAGCATCACACACACACACACACGGTCCTCACTATCTAGGTTAAAAAAGCACACACACACACACACACACACACACACACACACACACACACACACACACACACAGTTTCCATGTTGGGTTTCCATGTTTTATGGGGACATTCCATAGGCGTAATGGTTTTTTACTGTACAAACTGTATATTCTTCTATCCCCCTACACTAACCCTACCCCTAAAACTAGTCATCACAAAAAACATTTTTACATTTTCAAAAAAGGTCATTCTGTATGATTTAAAAGCTTGTTTCCTCATTGGGACCAAAAAAATGTTTTGTGACACATTTTGTCACACACAGACACACATTGGGTTTTAATAGAAAGTAGAGTTCTGAAATTTTCAAGTGAGCATTCAAAATCACATCACATAAATTAACTTAATCCATTTAACTTTTATAAAATATGATTTAAAAGCAATTTCATTATTTAAAGCTCTGGATTTTTTAGGTGAGCAGTCTAACAAAATTCAAACAGACAGAGAGACAGACAAAATGTCCATATTGGTGCATCCCTACAAAATGAGCAGCGACAAGATGCTACTGCCATTGTAAATGCACATAGTGATGCCCCACCTGAAACATTTGGATACAGCAGTCATGTTGGAACACCTATAATCAGCCAAGAGCACAGAGACTTGCTGACCTCGAGGGTTTAACAGTTGTCAGCGTGAGCGCGACTTTACACAAGACACGCCGTCACCTCTCCTTCTGGCAGTTCCCTGATCTATTTATCATTGATGCCTTTTTTCCTCCAATCCATCTTAATTCCTCAAGCTCCCTCACAACACACCAACTTCCCAATTAGAGGAATGGAAGAGTAGCAGATTAAATAAACCATTAAAAAAACACAAAAAAGCGGAAGGAAAGCACTCAAATCGCGTTTCTTTAATAAAGATGGAGGTTGTTCTGTAGCGGCGTTCCTCCGGGAGCTGCTGTGGCTTTGTTACTAATTAACTCAAACACATGTGGAAACAGACACTTGAGCACGAGGGGGGAGGAGGGGGTTAAAGCAGCAGACCTTAACGTCTCACTGAAGGCTTAGACTAGGAGCGCTGGGAGGCATATCATGGCTTAGCTAATACCTCCAGAGACACACCGTACAGGATATCGGTGGATATTAAACACAATTGCCATCCCTCGGTGATAGCCAATCCATCTACGCGACCAACCAGCAGCTGTGGCTCAAATCGGATCCATCAGGTGTGAGTAGGTCTGAAAATGGCTGGATAGCAAATGAGAGAAAGCTCAGTGGGAAAGTAGGAAAGGAGAACAACAGGGAAAGAGGACAATGTAATACACAATTAAAGGTAGAATTTCTGTGCCACTAACAGAACCAAATTTCAAATATAATGATTATTTCCAACCCAGGCTCACTGGGGAGAAAAAAAAGTGTCTGTGGTGACATTTCAGCAAAATGATGCTGCTTCTTGCACAATTCACAACACTTTCGAAGTGAAATGTCTAACTAATGAGTGGTGCTTAGGGTTAGGATAAGTGTTAAAGTGTGTTAAGTTTTATCCGAAACAGGTTAAAGTGAATCTGGCAATGTGTCATTAAGTTGGTTCTTACATATCACAGCAGTTCGGAAATTAAATGTCCAGTGAGATTAAAGATGCTCTAAGCGATGTTGGGTGACGTCACTTCTTGTTGACGTTCGAAGTATTTAGGGCTGAAACGATTCATCGAGTTACTCGATTTACTCGATTACAAAAATTCCTCGAGGCAAAAACTCGGCCTCGAAGCCTCGTTAAATTCCTATGACGCGCTTATACACGCAGGGATCTGATTGTTTCACACAGACCGTTGTTCAATGTTCAGGAAGCACACCATAGCGCGTGATACATTTTGAATTTAGTTGGCGCGATGGCGGAGAGTAAAGATAAACGCAGAGAATCTTGAAAGTTTGGGATCATTACATACATAAAAAGGAAGAGAACAAGGTGCAATGTGTCTACTGCAAAGTAGACCTGACATACCACAACAGTAGCCTACGACTTTAATGATTCAGCATCTGAAACGAAAACATCCACTCCATGCTGTTTCACCAAGCGTCGCTGAAACAAGGTAACGTAGCCTAAGCATTCGCGTAGGAGCCATTATACTTGTCCCCCCCACGTTTCAAAATCTAAATTTTTTCGCAGTCGTCCCGTCGTAAATTTTTAAAAACGAAATTATAGGCTTAAGTGCAGGGTCCGAAAGTTGGTCGTTTTGTCGCTATGGTTACAGACACACACACCGTTAGCGGTGCGTTCAAAGTCATCTGTCAGTTGTGCAGTTACCCAAAATCTCCTGAATGAAGTTAAAACCCATCATGTCACTGAAATGTGTTTTTTAAATCAAGTGATCAAAGTGCTTGTTGCCGCTGCGATCAGTGGCACCGATACAGTGTTTTCTCGTGTGGCTCACGCACACGCCACACTATCTTTCACTCGGACACGCGCTTCAATCCGTTGCGGCAATGCATCATATATGCTTAAACTTTTATGTAGCCACGCAACAATAATTTCAGCATGCATTCACTGTACACACCGGGACGTCATGGAGGAACAAATATTGTATTGCAGTCATTGCGAGACCTTGTTTGTATGTCACGTCTGCCAAATAGTTACAGACAACAACAAAAAATGAAACTCCCCCGCCTGCTTCTCCAAATCCACTCGTACTTTTGGCGAAGACATTATAGGCCTAATCGGCTACCAAAGTAATTGAGGATAGAACATTTTCAATTAACAAAAAATATAATACTACAAAACGTGCTATACTTCAACTAGCCTATGTGAAAAACAAAATGCTGTTATTTTTCTATTTAACAAAATGCATATTTGCAATAAAACACTCCCCTTTTCAAAGCTACACTTTGTGTAGGTGTCTCCAACGCATGCAATTTGAAGTTAAATTGCAGTTAAATGCAATCCTTTTTTTGTATTAAGAAGACAAAACTAAGGCCAAATGGCCTTTACTATTTAAGTTTGTATTCATACAGTAGTTTTACATGTTATACATGTTTTACAGTAAGTTGACTTAACTGTATTGTTATATAATTGTTGGCACTGGCACTTATAAACACTAAATGGGTAAAAATTGCAATAAATAGGGCTTAGTTTTGAAGCCAAATGTTGGAGTTGGAATAAATACCTCTTTTTTTTTTTTGAGAGAAATAAAAGCCAAATGCTTGATAATTTTACAGCCACATCATTTTCGTTATGCATTATTTGTTTGGTTGTTTAAAAACACCCAAAAAAAATGTATCCGATTAATCGATCAATTAAGTGCTAGATTAATCGATTACAAAAAGAATCGATAGCTGCAGCCCTAGAAGTATTGTCAAACAAAACGGAGGCTAGCTCGACCCTCCCTCCTCCTCATCCTGTCCTCTCCGTCTCCCTTCCGTGTAAATTCAGGACTTCGCACGTTCCTTCTCCTTTTTCCCTCTTCTTTACTATTTGTTCATCGGAACGTCGTCTCTTTGGTCGTGTGTCGGCCATATCAAAATTCAAGAGAATATAATTCTAACGTTAGTCGTTGCCGTTGTCTAGGACATCTCTCCTCCACTCCCCACACCCCTCTTCATGTGCACGTGCACTAACCCCCCAACCCCCACCACCAAATCATTCTTGTTGGTTATTGGCTGGAACACTGTTTGTTATGTTTCGTGGTCCAGGTTGGGCCAGTTTGTTTTTGTTGCCGTTTGTGGAGCATGGGCTGTCTACAGAGACCGTGTTTTTTTACAGTGTGTTCAGGGGACAGGCAGCTAGCGGGTTTACTGTATGTGACAAAAAATGTTTCGGCCTAAAAAACACGTGACATCGCTTAGAGACCTTTAAGGTTAATGCTCACATTAATGACTTTTGAAAATAATGTGCACTACACTGCACTAAACCCTGCCCTACGTCAAATGTGAGATAAAAATGCATTTGCTAAAGTAAACATGCCATTTTAACTATTTTATTTTATCATGTCATAATAAAATAGCTTAAACTTGTAGAAGCAAGTTAAAATGCATTTTTTGTTTCGTGGGACTCAAACCAAGGGCTCTGCATTGCAAGTGCAACACTGTACCAGGTGAACTACTGAGCAGTTTAGAATGTCAAAAAAGCCATACATACATACATTCGGAGCTGATTATGTGATGTAAACGTCTAAATGAACCGTATTCATTTACAAATTGTGCACTGAGGTCTTAATATATCATTGTGCAAGAAACCAAGCAAAAATGTCTTTTAAAATTGATAATCTGCATCTGTAATCATAATTTGTGTGAAAAGTGTCACTGTCACTAGTGGTCAGTTCAGATGGAAACTGCAGTTAATTGCATACAAAATGTAGGTAGAATCACGTTTTTCCAATGAGTTTATTATTTCCAAAGGTTTCCTAAAACATCCAACCACATACATTCAGGATATGAGTGGACACAACTGAATAATTTAAAGGGTTAGTTCACCTTAGTCATAATTTACTCACAATCACGTCGTTCCAAACCCGTAAAACCTCTGAGACATCTGAGAGCTTTCTGTCCCTCCTTTGACAATCTACGCAACTAACACTTTGACGAATCAAAAAGTTCATAAAGAGATTGTAAAACTAATCCAGATGAGCGGTTTAGTCCAAATTTTCTGAAGAGACACGATTGCTTTATATGATGGACAGATTGAATTTAAACATTCATCAACGCACACATCAGGTGTGGTAAATGGAAGCTCAAGCAAGTTCGCTTGACATGTGACTTGTGCGAGAACCAATGAGGTTCATTCTCTTGTGGGTTTAATGCTGCATGTTTGAGCTCCTGCAAGAACCAATGAGGTTCATTCATGTGTGTTACACAGCCCGTCTGAGCTTCTGAAAGAGGTTTGTTCTCATGCATCAAGCAGGTACGATTGAGCTTCTGTTTATGACTAAATACTCATAATTCTTTCCAGTGTTCCAGAGAGGCATGTAATAATGTATAGTTGTAATACAGTAGATGTAATAATGTTATTTGTGAACGGCTTCTATTAGTTGTGTGGGTGTGATTACTTAAGGATTTTGGTCTTTGAGCTTTAGAACTGAATGTTCAGCTCTGTATAAGCCTTTGTCATTTCTTTCACTTCTAAAAAATCTAAATTGCGGTAAAAGTGCCAGAGCATAATAGAGCCTCTCTTATTAATACTATTCATAATATCGTGTCTCTTCAGAAAATTAGGACTAAACTGCTCAATTCATATAGATTAGTTTTACGATCTCTTTACAAACTTTTCGTAGTACAAACTGCTAGTTGCGTAGCTGTCAACGGAGGGACAGAAATCTCTCAGATTACATTGAAAATATCTTAATTTGTGTCCCGAAGTAAACAAATGTCTTAGTGTTTTGAAAGGACATGAGGGTGAGTAAATGATGACAGAATTTTCATTTTTGGGTGAACTATACCTTTAATCACAAATTTATTTGAAACAAAACGTGCTTATTTTTGTTTTTAATATTTAATATTTGTTAGTTAATATTTCAAATAAATTGTCCCAGATATCTTGATGTTAATGGTTTGGTAGTGTGAAAGCAGACTTGTAACAGTAAATATAAGTAAACCGTAAACATGGCACAGTGGCTGTGCCTCACACCTCATCCCATCATTCCAAACACTTCCAGTCTAAAGAGGCACCTGAGTGACCTACTAAACCAGCACTGCTGACATCCAAGAGATCTCAGCCACAGATTTCGGCCTCAAGTTTGAACAAGCAAAATGTTCCTGCGCGCAATCCTGTTGGTCTTGCTCTGTCCTCTCGTCTGGACCGAGCAGATAACCGCAGCTCTCCGCTCAGTACAAAGCCTCGTCCTGTTCGCAGCCGATCTGCTTCTTGACCCAGGACACACACGCAATGTTTGGTCTCACAATGTTCTTCTGCCTTAAAGCCACACATGAAGCACAAGTGTTAGAAATAAAACACAACTTGCTCTAAGGCCACATAAACAACAGAGTCTGAATATTTATGAGTGAAAGGTTGAATTTCACCCCTAAATTGCTTCAGGAAACACATTTTAGAGGCGTGTGATTAGCATGTCTGCTATCGAGAAATTGGATTTGGAAATAGAGTGCAGTGAGGCAGACTTTGGGATGATGGGCTGGAGGATCTATACGGGAAGGAACCGTTTGCTGGGTCCACCGAAGATGACTTCCTGATAGAGTTCCTGTGAATCCGTAGAGGGGAATTTCATAAGCCTCAAACTAAACAGCAAACATCACCTCCATGCACATTCTGCTTTTTGTAATGTTGTTGTTTCCCTTAAGTAAACTTTGCAAATTATATCTTACAGGCCAATGTCAAAACAAGAAACACTGCTTGTCATGAATTCAAATTTATGCACGCACATTTGCATAGGAATATTGGGTGCTTTAAGAGCGTCTAGCCTCAATAAACAACTGCTTTGATGCCTTTTGACCTTCCAGAAATTAGTTGCCCTGGGCTCAGAGAGGAATAAATGTGAAAAACATTGATTTAAATACGAAAGGAGTGTGTTTTAATTGATCAAAAACTTCTGTCCACAGAGGCTCTTCTTCGCAAACTCAAAAATACACTGTCGGCATCTCATTGTCCTGATTTTAACCCTCCAGCTTTAGTTTCTTTCTACAGAAGAACATGTTAGGAAGAATGCAGCCATTTCCCAAGACAAAGAGTGATACGGCAAATCTGTTTAGTCCTCTCTTTTTGTTCCTTTGGATATTGATGTATGAGATTATATATAGGGGGGTGGAAAACCTTCAATTGCGCACTGATGAGTGAAACAAGAAAAAGTGTGTATTCTTGCAGATATGGCAATGTTAAACCTGAGTACAGTTTTCTGGATATAGATTTATGACAGAAGCCATTATTTTCATCCTGCCGTGAGCGGGCACACACACGCTAAAACACTCCTGTGCTCATAGAGAAAAGTAATTATGATCTATCTTTTGCATCACTCACTCATCCTGGAGAGGCAGCTTGATCTCGCTCACCAATCACTACCACACATGCTGTATTTAAATCAATAGTTCAATGGCGCAGTGCTAGTCACAGTTTTGCACTGTGTGGTGAAGCACAGATTTATTTTATGAAGGAAAAACTGCCCACTGACTCCATTCTGGCTCAGAGAATCTGCAGTGCTGAAGAAGTGCTTAAATATCCCATAAATCATTGCTTACCTGTGGTACAATATGTTGGAAACTTACTCTATACTATACACCAGGGGGAATAGCAGCCATTATAACCGGGGGGGATTGCATCACGCCCCACTTTTCGGGCAAGAATCATTATGTTTTAAGAGCTTTGTTTTGCTTGGCTGCAGTGTGAGGAAAAAAAATGTAGGTGGCTGCAGAAAATGACCGTTTTAAGGCCAAGCACAAGATTCTGCCACACAGCTGCATCGAAGGAAAGTCAAACAAGCCAGTGTTATTTTAGTATTATTTATATACTTTTATAATATTGAATAATATTTTTAATTAACTTTTATTTTTATATTTTAGTGATTCTGTCATGTGCTATTGTCATTTTTTTTAAAATGTTTCTATTTAGCTTGATTTATTTTTATTTCAGTCTTAATTTTAATACTTCAACTTATTTTATAGTTTTTTTTTTTTCATTTCCAATTTTAATTCAAATTTTCAAAGTTAAATTATTTTCATCTAATATTTTGTTTCAGCTTTATTTTAATTAACAAAAAATATTGTAATGGTTTCACTTAACAGCACTGAAACAAGCTGGCAAACGCATAATCGCTAAGACCAACTTTTTTGCTCAGAAAATTAATTATTATTATATTATGGCATATAATAAGTATTCATAAGCCAGGCTGATATGGTTTATAATCATTTTTCAGATCATTCCTAAGTCCTAAGCATCGACCCCTTAAACTTTCTTTAAAACAGAGCGCTAATGGTAACCTTTCAAGAAAGGTCAGCAATCTGTTATTAGGCTATAAAACTAAAACCAGTTTTTTATGTAGACAGGTGTGAAACCATTTTTTAAGTAGACAGATCTGCTAGTTAACGTCACAAAGACATCTTTCACCTTCACATCCTCTCAGGGCGTCTGTGCAATCATAATCATGGAACACAGGTGTCCACGTCAATTGATTTATCTGTCATTGTAGGCAGCAATGGACATGGACCACAGTTATAAATCTCACATAATGGACATTTTCTCTACTGCTCCTGTCTCAGTTCAGCCGTAATGACTTTGGCAAGGAAGGAAAGAGGGTTAAAGGTCACTCCAGGGACCAAATGAAAAGGTAACGGCGTTCCTTTATCTTCTACTTCCTGATTCCTCAGGGCCTTCTCTGTTTGATCAAATGATCAGTCAAAGCTGATGCACCCAGTGTCAGACGGAGGGGGATAAGATTGTGGAAAAACATGATTGTGAGCTAAAACATTAAACATGTTTCATAAATTTGACATAAACAATGCACTTTTATCTATGCATTTTAAACTGTCCCTTATATGCAGTTAACTCTTATAAGCAATATATATACACTACCATTAAAACAATTTTAGAAAGAAATTAATACTTTTAATCAGCAAGGATGCATTTGATTGATCAAAAGTGAAAGTACAGATATATATAATCATTTAAACGATTTCCATTTTAAATAAATGCAGGTTTTTAGCTTTCTATTCATCAAAGAATCATAAAAAAAAAAAAATTATTACGGTTTCCATAAAAATATCAGACAGGACAACTGTTTTCAACACTGATAATAAGAAGAAATGTTTCATGAATGACTTTTGAAAGATCATGTGACACTAAAGACAACAAGAAAACAGTTAAATTGTAATAATATTTTGCAATGTTACCGTTTATACTGTATTCTTTTTTTTTTAAATCAGTCTTGGTGAGCAAAAGTGACTTCAAAAAAAAAAAAAAAATTCTATCCAACACTGTGAACTGTCCTTAAAAGCTGGCTGATAATATAAGAGAGGCTCTATTATGCTCTGACATTTTTACAGCAATTAAGATTTTAGAGAAGTGAAAGAAATGACAAAGGCTTATATAGAGCTGAACATTCAGTTCTAAAGCTCAAAGACCAAAATCATCCTTAAGTAATCACACCCACACAACTAATAGAAGCCGTTCACAAATAACATTATTACATCTACTGTATTACAACTATACATTATTACATGCCTCTCTGGAACACTGGAAAGAATTATGAGGTCAATTTTTTTTTTTTTTCTATAATTAAAACTTTATAACGGACCATTGACAGTGGTCCCAGACAACACTGCATGGCATTTTCAATTTATTTATTTATTTATTTATTTGGTAAGTAACTTGATAAATCCTATCATAAAATTAAGTCTACAATCAAATTAAACCATGTTTAAAAAAATCTAAACTACTGCTGACTGGATATCATGTGGATATCATGATCCCCGACATATCATGTGCTGACTAACAAGGATGGACAAAACCAATGCTGCCTTTTTAATAGGAAGAATCAATATCACACTACTACTCTATCACAATTTTAAACTTGAACAAGTTTCTTCAGGACAGTTGGATCGTTCCTGCAATGTGTGCTTTAAAAAATAAACAATGATTAATGAAAAGTAATCAACAACATGTACCGATTCCTCACTCCAGTATGATTGAAAGGCTCAATATAGATAAAAGCACCCAGAGCCCGAGATAGACAGCATATACATCACAAAAATGGCATACATATACGTATAGAAATAAATCTTTTGAGAGCATGTCATACTGAAAAAGATAAACTGTATATTAATTAGCTCATGTCTTATCACAAATCCAAATGATTCATCTTGAGTTTGATGAAAAACTGAATTCACATTGAGTCAACCCACATATCTTCATTGAAACATAAGTCTATTCAATGTTGAGGTGAATCAAATAAATTAGAGACCCAAGTGTAAATCAAATGTCCATCTGTTGCTGTAGCAAATGACCAGCTCTCAAACACTATTCTGAACAGCTTGATGACTTTCACACTGTGCCAGAGCAACATCACTCAAGCTTGCACATACCATGCTGTGGATTGAACAAAATAACTATACAGTATATGTGGTAGTTCAAGCAAGAAGACCTCCAGTGAAGTGCTGAGACTTGGGGTCAAAGTTGCAGCTTAATCATTTGAGAAGGAAGTGCACATGGAATAGAGGAAAGATCGAAATATATACTTTAGTGTAGGAGTATTACTACACATTTATGTCAAACAGTTCTTCAGAAAAAAAAAGAACATGGATTTCGAACATCATGAGGATGACTTAATGACAAATTTTACATTATGTGTATTTACTCACCCTTGTGTCATTTCAATCCTGTATGACTTTGCTTCTACTTTTTTAAGAATTATGGTATTGAGACAATTCTTAAAAAAATATATTTTGTGTTCCACATAATAAAGAAAGTCATGACACGAGGGTGAGTAAATGATGACAATAATTTTTTTTGGGTGAACTATCCCTTTAATCTTGAAGGCTGAATTAAACGAAGTAATACAGCTACAAATGCACTCAAATGTACTCAGTATCATAAACTGAAATGCATGAATGTGGTTATTTTGGTCACACTCCAAAAGATTTTCCACACTCCATGTATTAAAGTGACACAGGAGAGAGGTATTGTAACTGAACATAGTATAAGAGCTACTAACAATACAGTGCTCGTTTGGGTCATCAATAAACTCAAACCTTATAAAATCAGCTTGGCATCTTCAAAGAGTTATATATGCAAATTAGATGAAGATGCACCGGGCCAGAGGGAAGCGCGTGACAGCCATTTATTTTGTTTTGTGTCCCACTCTGTGCACGCGGTGAGAGAAACATCTCCCTCGCAAACACAACAATCTACCCGCAGAGCGCAGGAGAAGATGAATGATCCATAATCATTTAGAGGAGAAAAGAGAGAAACGTATAGAGAGAAAATGACACTGCTGTCATCAATGGCAGGATAACAAGATTAGGGTCAGCCATCATTCATCAGCCATTCAATCTGCCTCTATTTCTGCCTCTGTGCTGGACTGCAAATTTCATCTTTTATTCCCTCCTTGCCATATTCCCTTTCTGCATTTTCTCTATCATTACAAGAACAGAAGCTGGGCTGCTGTCTATATTATATAGGGAGCATACGTTTCATTGTATATAAAATATATTTCATTTTGAAATAATTAGGGCTGTAATAATGTAATAATTTTGTTAAATAATGCTTTTAAACAAAATGCATTTGTTTACTATTTTGAACTAAATGTCATCTTAAAACATGGAACTCAATACAGCAATATAAAATACTGCAATACAGCAAATACTGATACACTGTTCAAAAGTTCAGAGTCTAAGATTGCTTAATGTTTTTGAAAGAGGTTTCTTATGCTCACCAAGGCAGCATTTATTGATAGCAGCATTTATTGTATTTATACAATTTACAATAATTGCCTTTATAAATATATTATCAAATGTATTCCCGTGATGGTAAAGCTGAATTTTCAGTGTCACATGATCCTTCTGAAATCACTCCAATAAGCTAATTGGTGCTCAAGAAACATTTCTTATCATGAATTTTGTGCCTCTTAATATTATTGTAGAAACAGTTATAATTGTTTTTTTTAGATTCTTTGATGATTGATGAATAGAAAATTCAAAAGAAAAGCATTTATTCGAAATCGAAGTTTTGGTAACATTATTCAGTAAATGTCTTTTTTGTCACATTTGATCAGTTGAATTGCTGAATAAAAGTATTAATTTCTTTAAAAAAAAATGTCACTGACTCCAAACTTTTTGAACAATAACATTAAAAAAAATCCTCAGAGCTCAAGCAAACATGAATTGTATTCTGCTTTGAGATCTCTGCGCTGCGCCTCGTCACTGCCTCAGTGATCGCATCATTAAGACCTTCATCTATCTCTCTTTTCCTAGACTAAAGTGCCAGTGAATGCGGATTAAACAAACACCATCTTAAATCACTTCAGTGCAGCACCATTAGAGAGGCAGTGGTTCATTTGACTGAGAGATCATGGATGGAGCGAACACCGCGGGGGGCAGAACCGGATAAGTCATACCCAGATGTGGAGCTGTGTCTCTGCGTAGAGCGTCACAGTTCATCAGCTCTTCTGGAGCATCGGTGTGAAGAGCTGACTCCATATATCACTCAGCAAAGCGTCAGCAACACACAAACACTAAAGTACTTCAGGTCAGCAAGAGCTCAAACCCAGCGCTCCATGATCAGGAGAGGTTAGAAATAAAGTCTCAAATATAAAGACGTCCCGCTGGCCTGGGGACTAATGAGGGACATTTGACATTTAACAGTCTCTTGTCTATTCAAGCCAGTGCTGCACTGAACGTTTTACATTTGTTGATCTTGTACATCATTGTTTATGCTTTGCAAATGTAAATGTTTGGTTTTCTGTAATTCTACTGATTTGACACCAATGTTTTCTAACTGGCAAACATAGATGAGGGTTTGTCAAAATTGCAAAAGTGATGACAGTCATACGGCATCTGTAAGAATGTACTGAAAAATACAAACCGAATCAGTAATGTGTTGCCACATCTGCAGAAAATGTAATACATTTATAATATGTAATAATAGTAATAATAATAATTTGTCATTATAGCATTTCAGGACCTCAAGATCGCTTTAAAAAGGAAACAACAAACACCAAGACAGATATGAAGTGAGAATCGGGGCAGAGTTAGGAACTAGAAATATCAGAAAAAGTGAGATAAACCAGTGAGATGGTTTGAATATCTGAAAGGATGAATTTTCATAGATGTCGTAGAAGATTGTTCCAAAGTTGACAAAGACGATCTAAAGAAGGGGTGTCCAAACCACTGTCCAATCAAGTCAATCCACTGTCCAATCCAACCAATCAAGGTCTTACTAGGCATACTAGATTCTTCCACGCAGGCTTGTTGAGGCAAGTTGGAGTTATATTCTGCAGGATAGTGGCCCTCCAGGAGCAGGATTGGACACGCCTGATCTAAAGTATCCTTTTTTTCTTCTTTTTTTTTTAAACACTGAAAATGTTTGGTGCTGCTAGAGCTGCAGAAATCACACACTCCTCCTTTAAAATACAGTTAAGTTCAATATATAGTTAAAGTTCTTTTCCACTGTCACTGCATAACATATAGTGTGCACACTGGCACTCATCCACAGCTTGAGTAATCTCTTCTCTGCAGGGGTGCAACATGTCCCTCCTTCTCCTCAGCAGCCAATCTCCTGGGCAACACTGGGCTTGGTTTCAGAAATGTTAGCTTTCCCCTCGGGACCTGTCTGGATTCGACACCGCACGCTGAGAGAAACTTTCACTCCCACCATCCCTAGGGCCATTTACCATTAACCACCCAAGACTTGATTAAACCAAAGAGTGATACCTTTCTGAAATGTTTACTGGGATCCACCCTGCAGTGTCAAGAGGCAGTCATTCATTAGGAGGGACTGATGTTTAATGCATGGTTTGTCATAAATAGTTTTGAGTGGCCTGCCTCAAGGGAAACTGAAAGATAAGCACACTATTTAGCATTTTAAAACAGCTTTTCCACAAAATGGCACCAGACTGGAGTGGAGACACAATGGAATACGCTTTTAAAGAGCTCTGTTTTTCATCAAATTCATTTATTTAAAAACATCACCTATGCGATATAATGAATGTGCACACATACCAACATCTTCCCCTTAAAGAAAATGCTGCTGTGAGGCATCTAAGGCACATTCTCTGAGGTAAAGTAGGCCGAGGTCACCTCCTGACATAACCCTCATTAGTGTGACCGCAAAGTAAGTCAAAGAGCTTTTCTTTTCATGTCTGAAAATGTCAGAGACGACTTCATTAGTTCAGGAGGGGCCAGGCAGGGGCCGTGGAGTTCTCTGCGAGGAGCATGTTCTCAAATGCCAGGCTTCTGTTCTGTGCGTGCCACGACCTAACTCACAACGCCGCCTCTCCCTGGGAGTAGACATGAACACACACACACACTGCAAAAAATGCTTTTTTTACTTAGTATTTTTGTCTGGTTTCCAGTCCAAATATCTAAAAGTTATTTTAAAAAGTCAAATTAGATAAGATATTGTGTCTTGTTTTCCGGGGGAATTAATCAAAATTAAGTGAGGATAAGAAAAATAATCTTAATTCAAACAGAAACAAGATTATTTTTCTTACCCCAAGGACAGATAATTGTGCTCGTTTTAAGCAAAAACTCACTTCATTTTGATTTATTTCCCCAGAAAACAAGACATAATATCTTATGGCATTTTACATCTTTAGTAAATGCATTTTGATTTAAGAATTTTTCTGATATTTGGACTGGAAACAAGACAAAAATTCTAAGTAAGAACATCTTTCTTTGCAGTGCACTAACAGACACTCAGGATACTGCACACACAAATAAAACCTGACACGCTCACCCTGGGCTCTGCTTACAAACATGCACGCTCTTACTTTTACTGTGTCCCAGCAAGCACACACTGACAGGAAGTACCGAACCCCTGCTTTCAACATACAGACACACATGCTTTTCAACACACTGACAGCTGCACACCGGCTCCACGCTATGCAAATGCCAGACAACGAGGGGTTCGCTGGAGGCTGAGGAAAGAGAAGAAGAAAAACAACAGAATGACAGGTGACCTCCTGCCGACTGTCTAAAATTATGCTAATGAAGTCATTATTGTTTATTTATTACTTCATGACTGTGGCAAAGATGAACTCCAGGGGGAACATCGCAGCCAATGACTGGGAGACTATCCAAAATGAAGTCTAGTTAAAGCCAATGAATGGAATCATGGGAAATGAGAAGAGAAGATTAGTCATGACTTTGGGAAGTGCGCAAGAACCGCAGGTTGTTGTTTCGCTCTTTTGCCTCCACTGTCGATCCCCGCCGCTCAAAAAATCTCAGATACACTGAAGGAGGCGTGCAACATCTGAAGCTGTTTTTCCTACAAGCATATCATTTTCTCCCCCACGTCCCTCCTCAAGCCAATCATGTTAGGTTGCCACGACAACAACCCCTGAGAGAAGCTAAAATAAGCAGGAGATACAATGCAATGGGTTATGTGACCTTCAGAGGACGCGACTAACTATCAGTCATGGAGGCGGATTTACTCTGAATTTGCGTTAGGATCAGACAGCATCTGTTTGTTTCTGAAATTATACAGCTTGGTGAGGAAAGTAAAGTATGACAATGAGAAGCACAAAAGCATGCCTCCACAATCAGACTCCCATAAGGCCTAGGTTTATTTCCTGCAGAGAAGCAATTTCCCTCGCAGTCCAAACACCTATGTGTGAGCAGGGGGATCTGGGACCGGATGACTGTAAAGCTCTATCTCACATCCAATTACAATGAGGAACCAATCAGCTCGTCTAAATTACTGCTGCCCCACAATCCACCAGGAGTTAATGAGCCATTAACCATTTAATGAAATCCATATGATGCTGGATGGACACTGAGAGGAAATCATGTTGATTGGGTCAAAAGTTGAGGTGATCTGCAGTATTTTTATGTTAAAGCTCTATGAATTTATAAAGCAAAATGGCAAAATCAGGAGTATCTTAGGTGCATCTTGTCATTTTTGCACCACAGTAGCAGTTTGACAATTATTCACTCTGTAAAGCAAAGAAAAACTGCTGACTTTCAGATAATGTTATAATAAAAACGTGGGTATGTGACCACCATATTTGTCCAGCAAAAAAAAAAAAAAACACTCTATTGAAGACAATTAGACTTAAGAAAGACATTCATTCATTCAGTTCATTTTTCAACAGCCCTGAGATATGTCCTAACACATAAGATCAATTAGCATGACGTTGTCCATTTATATATTTTCCTTGTCACAAATTGCCCCATGAAACATGCAATCAGTGTAAACAACCCAAATTTTGCAGCCACATCCGTGGCATTTCCTGACTCTTTTCAGATAATGCTCTTGGCGGAAATTCATTCTTAGTGCACAAAATGGTATAAGAACAGCTTTGTCCCTGCAGTGATTAATCATATGAATAGTAATAATATGAAGTAATGGGTTTATATTTGTTTATAGTGTTGTCTATTGTATTGTCTATAATATGCATGAGAAACAGCCTGAACTTATTCACTGAAACCTAATTTACCTACGGGTATAAAATAAAGTAACCTGAACCTGAATTTCTCTCCAACATTTGGCTTTCAACAAACACAGAGAGGGAACTTTACATATGATGAGCTATGTATAACGTGCCACTTTCATAAGAACTAGAACATAATCGGATAATGAACGATTAGAGATAACCTTAACTGAACTCCTGCTAATCAATGTCCAGTCTGATAGTAGGTCTATGTATCTCATTGCCACTCCTTACACACTACTGAAGATGGGTAAAAGCATTCAGGGTAATCCTTTCATATACTCAAACAATCCACTGACGGCAGTTCAGCACAACAGTGACAGCAGCCTGTTTGTACTCCAAAGACTCTTTCATGTTTTGTTGCTGTAGCAAGAACCTTTGCATAATTAGGACAGAAATTGTGCTAACTCTCCCTTTCAGCAAGATATATATATATATATATATATATATATATATATATATATATATATATATATATATATATATATATATATATATATATAGCATTGTGACAGAATAAGCTTTGTGAGTCTAAATAAATGCAAATCCTCAAACTCACCCACCACAATGTAATTGTAATGTAAGTGACAGATTTAGTACAAGCAGCCATCTTTAATTGACAACTTTCAATTCCATTATAATTCAGCACAGAGAGACAGGCTGGTTTACTTAAGTCATCGCATGAAGTACATTAAAAAAACAGCACAATCTTACCTTCATCAACACAGATTCGCTGAGTTTCTCCCGGTTAACAATTTTTATGGCAACTTTCTGACATGTGACACAGTGGATTCCCAGCTTCACGAGGCCTGGAGCGAGAGTAAAAAGAGAGAAGAGAGAAAAGAAATTCTGTCAACACGCATAAAAAGTACATCAACCTAAAAAGCACTTAGATGATAAAAGGCTGGTCCCAGCGTGAGTTTCATTTCGGCAAAATGAGAATTCTCTATCTAAAGCCCCCTGGTATCCATAATGTGACAACCAGGGGCACTTTTCATGTCGCAAAGTAAATGTCAGAGAACATACATAAACACAAACAAGGCCAGATCAGAGTCGAATCCCCCACAATGGCTTTTTGTCATATCAACGATAAAAGACTGTCACTACGCTCAAAGGCTGACACGGGCAGAAACCTTATTTGGCTAAATGCCATGCCTGTGCATGCCTTTATTACCCCCATACATTTTTCAGCATGGCTCTGCATATCAAACTGTTGATTTCCCTGAAGGTTTACACATGGGGCAGAGGGGATATAAAGACATGACAGGTCTCTGGATCTCTTTTATATGTATGTCGTTAAAGCCCAAATGGCATCTTGCGCCACTTTCACAACATGCCATTGATGTTGTATCACAGGAGAGGACGACCGCAGACGCAATCAACACCCTCACACCGGACTCGAGGGCGCAGGGGAGAGCGTCCGGGGACCCGATGAATATTTCATCTTGCCGTAATTGCCTTGCGCTGAGATGAACACACACAGACATGTGTAAAATGCCACACGGCGGCTAATGCAATTGTGAGTCACCGGCAGAACTTTCGAGGAAGACAAAACCTGTAGCCGAATACAAAAAGAAGTTGTTTTTGCATACACAGTGAGAAAGGAACTCAAGAACTCTGATGGCCAAGGTCAAACCTGATTTAAAGACTAGCATGGCATGTTGTGTGGCCAGCATGGGATGCTTCTGTGCTAGTGTCCCCACCAGGCTTCTCAACTATCTAAACCAGCAAGACTTCTTCGAACAACCAGCTTCATCCTGGAAAATTCTGCTGGTAAACATGCTAGTCCATAAACTAGATCATCACCACCGTCAATGACATATTAGACGATCCACTACAAAGAAAAGGACAAATCTTCTAAAAGGGAAGAAATATCTAGTTTAAAGCATGTGTCGTGTTTGTGTATATAAATTATTTGTAGACATCTGAATCTTTAAAAAGTTACATAAAAGGTGACCTAATGTAAAGATTTTCAGTTAAGTCAAGAGTCAAGCCACATGAAATTTTAAAACCTAAACTGAATAATACATTTAAAATTTAAAAATATGCTCAGCACCAGAATTATCTATGAATTTAATTTTTTTTTTTTTTTTTTTTTAATTTATTAATAGATGAATCCCAAAAAACTTGGACTAGCATGATCAGTGAATGAGAGACTTGAAGTCTCTACTCTCCTGGCTTGTAATTATTTAGGGAGGTCAAAATCATCTAGTCTGAAAATGATGAAGCTCTAATGTCAAAAGGCACTTCAAATTCCCCTAAAAATCAACTTTCTAATCATTAAAACATACGGCAAACCTCTCTCATAAATTGGTGCAAAGGAAACCATGGAAACCTACATGAGCACAACTAATCAAAGATAGGCTAAAGTTAGGCTAGCACGATTCAGTCAGTGTTCTGTGCAAAAACACATTAACATGAATGAGTCAACAACGTTCGAGTCTCTGAAGCAAGTAAACAAGCAGAGTTCTTGTCATTTGCAGAGAAAAACAACACTCGCCCATAAGAGATTTCTCAACTTGACACACAACTAAAAAAAATGTAAGGTTACTAAGTTGCGTGTGTGAATAAAATGTCTGCAAGCAATGGGAATAGTAGAAACCAATATGTTATGAAAAAAGAAGAACAAACCGTAATATAGAGCGTTGAATGAGTTGAAGTGGTACTTGACGAATTAGGTGTCCGAGTATGGCTAAGGGTTTGTTCAAATATGAACACCAGTAATACACTCTTTGCTGAAAAACCATTTTGGTTCCACAAAGTACCCAACAGTTAAAATAACAATTTGTATTGATATTCTAAAGAACATTTTGGCGTATATCCCAGTGAAACGGCTTCTCGGACAAGAAAAAAAGTAGGGCGGGACTTGATTTTATCCTTTGGGAATTGATTGTTGATTGCTATTGCCGGGATGTCATGTGAGTGACAGGCTGTCCCGCTCTCGTGCCAGTAAACACGTCATCAGAGAAGAGAAGAGAAGTTGTTGCAATAGAGAGGGAAGATTATTCTGACTAAAGATTTAGAGAGCACATGACTTAAAAAAAAATATCTGCACAGATGAATAATATGCAATATTCCATAAAAAAAAGAACTGTCCTTTTTTATCTAATGGTGACTTTAAGAGAAAAAAAGAATGGTAATAAGTAATAGCCTTTCTTGCCATATTTCCCTTCACCCTGAGACTCCACCCTCTCTTTAGATTTACTCTTTCCATAGTAGTAAACTGAAATAGAGCAGCTTTGATAAGCTAACACATACACAGCAGCATGATATCATGTTCTCATGGCTGCACAGTGGAACCGCATCCCCGGAGGCTCAGCATGTGTTCTCGTAGGCTTCCCTCATCCACCCGCTGCAGGGGCTCAACAGATCAATAAATGGGAGTTCATCAGTTAGAGTGAATTGCCTGCTGGTGACCTTCAGCAATAACATGCATCAGTAATCACCAGGGCTTCTCCCATCAACTACCACTCTGTGTCAGATCGTCTTTGCTGTATGTACACACACGAACACACTCAGACAATACCTACTTTTCTCACACAGTCTCTGCCTTCTATTTGTCTCCGTAATCCCCACATTCCCCCAAAGAAAGACACAGTAAAGTTTCTTTAACTACTCTGTCTCTACTACCTAGAAATAAATCCCACGGTAGGCCTTGAGATCCGTTTCTTATGCCGGGACTCTTTTCTTTTTCTTATTAAAGAGCATGTAGCATGATATTTGGCAGTAAAGTTGAGAACACAATAGATAACCACGGCTCTTGCCAAGGCCCTGTAGACCCACTCAGATCTATTTTTGATTATTGTTGCAGCAACAGGGCTCCAGTATAAAAAACCCATAATTACACAGTGACTGAAACAAATGGAGTCAGTTTGAGGCTAAATGGAAAAGGCTACTTATGCTTATGTATTATGCATGTTGCTGATAAAGGTATTACAGTATGTACGTAAATGGCTTGTGACATTCAACCTGAATGTTGGACACTTTTTGAGAACAATCTGTAAATTAAGTGTTGGTTATGAACACAAGACTTTAATTTAAAAAATGACCTGCAGTCACTATTAACGTCTTAACATAGTTCAGAAAACAAAATGTACTGTTTGAGAATATTATTTGTTATTTACAGTGGGCACACACACTCCAATCTATTTTATAGTAATCCGTTCTAGTGA